>NW_026705087.1:0-302912 GCF_029867415.1 Vicia villosa | reverse complement strand
TCTGATATCAAAAGATGTGGATTTCCCAGTGTCTTCGTGAAGAAAGTTCTTATCGGTTGGATTCGCTTATGTGGTGTCCTCACATAATGAATTATTGGTAGTACAAGGAATATCATGGAACCTTGTGCCGTGAAGAGGTATATTTTTTTTAAACTATTTAGAAGAGGTGGTTTAGACTGATGTGTGTCATGTCTCAGTCTACTAAGATCTCTGAAGAGGTGTGAGACACAATGTCTTAACATCATGGTTCTGAGGATGTATTTTCCTCAAAAATATGCTGCAGATGCGATTCTTCAACATAATAGAGGTTGTCCACTCAAACTTGATTTCCCGATCAAGTCTATAAGAACATCAAACTCTTGTTGTGTTGATAAATGGTTCCTAAGGATCATTTGATGTATCAAAGTGTCAACCCAAGTCAGGTGGTTGATAGGTGTCTGCAAAACTGGAGTATCATCTTGGATGAATAAATCAGTCTCTTTCTGGAGAAAGGAGGAGTGGTTGTTCCAGTTACCTTATAGAAGGAATCTCTTCTATATGTGCAGAAGGTTGTTAGTTACCCAATGATCACAAAGTCAGAACTCGAGGATGATCATTAGGAGACCGCATAAAGTCTCTACTGAACAGACTGCAAGAGTGTGGAGCTGATTAGTGTCTTCGCTGAAGAAGTTGCTCAGTATTGAACTCAGTCTGAGAAGCATGAGGTACAAAAAGTTGTCAACAAAGTATCAACTACACTCAGATGAGCAAGGTAAGACAAAAGGATAAATACTCTGTCGGGAGCTGAGCATTTATCTGTTGAATATGTATATGCCTGAGACTAAGAGCTTTGATTGGAGACTTAGTGTTTATGTAAAGCTATTATGCAATTCTAATTTTTATCCTTGTTCAGAAAAGGTGTTGTGACTGACTTCTAAGTGAAGTTACTCATGTCCTAAGTGATGTCTTGACATCATGTTGGCTGTTGATATTTGAAGACTCTGATCAATAGTATGATGATTTGGCAATTCATGACTACTGTTGATGATCTTACTTCTTTGGGTTCTCTCTGGTGAATGTACAAGCGGAGGATAGGAGTTCTACGAGGTAACTTGCAAAGGAAGATGGTTGTGTCTACTCTTCATACAAGAAGTTGTTTCACTGCAGTGCTCATTTACATCAGAGTGGTATCAATTACCCATGGCAGGGGGAGAGAATGTCCTGTTCTTGGTCTCTAGATGTGTAGTGCATCTTTAGGAAGCATGTGCTCTGGTCATGAGTTGAGCTTCGTGTGTACTTATCAAGCAAAACAAATGTTGAGACTCTTCTAGTGTGTCTTGATCTTGACTTGATATTCCTTGTGTGGGAATCTTAGACTTACTCTAGATTCCTGGGGATATTTTCTTTGGGAAGAAACTTCGACTTATTCGTTGGTTCTTGGGACTTTCATTGTTTTTTCTGTAAATTGCTTGTCAAGAACTATGGAACGCACAACCTTAGTAAATTCACCTTCACAAGATGCTGTTAGTCAGAAAGGGAAGACAATGTCTGACAAAATGTCAGGACATCATATCAGACATGTTTGCTGAGTAATTGACAACAGAGTTGAGTTGATAAGATTACACACGTGTCAGATAGGTGCAAAGAACTGTCCAAATGCATGCACCAAGACTTATTCCTTTTCAGCAGAAACAATCAAGATTCAAAAAAGGTATTCAACGCATACGTTGAATGGTTGGGAGTTATCCTAGTATAGCAGTTCTGTTTGACCAAGACCATTGAACATCGTTCAAAAATCGTTACCGTTGAGGCTCAGGTTCAGCTATTTATAGAGGGTTCTTCTTGCTTTTATCATATTGTGAGTTTTGGGATCATATCAAACATGGGATTCATTTGCGTATGGGTGAGCTGCATCCATCTATGGTACCGTGAGGGACTTCTTTGTAAATTTTTGGCCAAAAAGGAGGAGAAAAGGCTAGGTTTAAGTCAAAGAAATCTGGAACTTAATTTTCCATTGCTGAACGTGTCAAAGAGGAAGTTGTGTCATCTGCTGAAGAGTTGTTGTTGTGACTTGTGATCTGAGTTAAAGAACGCAATTGTGACTTGTGTTCTGAGTTACAAAGAGAATGTATGATGTTCTACTTGAGAGGCTTGTCATTGCCCATGACCCTCTTTCTCCACCACTACAAGGGTAAATCATCTCTTTGCAACATAAAACGATTCTGACGTTAAGGGGGAGTTTTCATCAAATAAACTCAAAACCTTCTTGGCGTTAAGAATGAGGTTGTAGGTGTTAAGGTCTGTGCTGCATTAACACTCTAGAAGAAAGCTGAAGGAAGAGATCAATCCGAAGATGGTATTCTTGATCTGAAGCTGGACTAAAGGAGATGATGTTGAATGAGATGTCTTGACATAGTAACTGGAGACTGACTCTATTCAACAATTGTTGCAGCCACTACCCACGAGAAGTTCTGTTTTACATGTTTATATGTAATGTTTATATGTAATCTGTAATTTATTTGTTTTAGCCAAAAATTTGCCAAAGGGGAAGATTGTTAGTTCTCTGTTTTTAGAGTTGGCCCAATTTTTGTAAAACAAATAAAAGAATCAGTGTGTATAAATGTATAAGAAAAACAGGTACACCAAAGAGTCCCACTGAAATGATAGAACATGTTATGTTGGAGTAATTCAACATCTGGAATAACATGTCACATGGGATGTTACGACATCATGCCTGAGCTGAAGTGAAGAAATCTAATTAAATCTATGTGATTTAATTACTACAAAAGAATGCAGAATATTCAGGGATATTGTGCAAATCAAATAAAGGCGTGGTATATTATTTGACAGGTCTGAAGAATCAATAAGAAGATTTGAGGAATCATTCAGAAGAATCAAATCAGAATATTTGAAGATTATATAGTTTCTAATTATAGATATATTCTCGGAAACTAACAAATTGAAGACCTTGATTATAGCAGAAGATACTGCAATATTGTAACAACAAATATGCTGTGATTGAAGGCCCAAATCCAGTTGGGTATAGGTTATAAATAGTAGCATTGTAACCTAAGAAAAAGAAGACAACCACCAAGTAGAAAAGATGTAATCTTTTGGGTTTGTCGAGGTAAACCTCCCGGCCTATGGGAAGGTTACCATTGTGATATTTGAAGCCTGTAGGTAAGTGGAGTATTGTTCTTGGAGGAAGCTTTGAAGTAACTCCAAGTTCGTGGTCATAGTCAAGAGTCTTGGCTAGGGATTGTCATGGAAGTGTGTCTTCCAAACTGTTTTATCCGTGGGATCAGAATGAGTTGGATATTAGGTTGTTGCTACAGCTCCTGGGACTGGAGAACTGTACAACATCATTGCGATGATTGGAAGTGGGACGGGGATATTCCATATCTAGGGAGGACCTAGGTAGAAGGGTCATTGGGTAGGGATTAAGTGAGGGGTTATAAACTTGAGACTAGTTTAGCTCTGAAATAATACTGCTAATAATGGACTTCATTCCTGGCTTGGTATGCCCCCAAATTAGGTGTGATTTCACCGAACTGGGTCAATAATTATTGGTGTCATTTATCTTTCAGTTTGACATAATTCTGTGTATATACCTTGCTGATGTTTCTTGACAGATCACATGTCTCGACATCTTTCACGACATCTGGATCTGTTACACCAGAATTTCAGAGAGAAAAAGGGTTTGAGAGAGTAAGGGTTTGAGAAGTTTTGAAGAATTTTTTAACGTTACTTGTGGAGAAAAGGGAAAGGCGCATGTGATATATAAAGGAAACTTGCGAGGTGAATATCACCCCGCAACTTTTCTGACTGTAGAGATTTGTGAAGTGCAAATTACCCCACAACATTAATGTCAGAAATTGTACATAATGTTTACCTTCCCCTCTATCAATCAATGACTGCAATTAAAGCTTTCCACCCATTTTTTCAAAAAAACCTTGTGAGGTGGCTTTAACCCCGCAAATATTATTCGGTTGGAACTTGCGACGTGGGGTTCACCCCGCAAATTCTTTTTCCGGTTATGACATAAAATTTCGCCTGCCACTACTGACGCATCAATAATTGCACAAATAAATTTCTCTCCAAATTTTTTAAAAAACAGTTGCGGGGTGTTTATCACTTCACAACCTTCTTTTGAAAAAATATAAATTTCCCTCTAAATGTTGCGAAATGGAAAAACTTATAAAGTTTTTCTTTTAAAAAACACTGTGTTGCAAGGTGAATAATACCCCGCAAGTAATTTTTTTTCGAGGTGATTACCACCTGCATAGTTACCTGGCTAATGAGCTGTTTTCTTGTAGTGTTACACACATATGATATTTGCTGCATATCCTTTTATTTTTCCCAGGGGGATATACCCCTAACCTGAAGAAGAAGATGCCACCTCGACGAAGGCATGGTCCAAGCTGCCTTCATCCACAAAGGTGGAGGTGGTATACAATGGCTCTTTATCCATCCACTCCACTGAGTATTCTCCAGTCGCCTTCTTGATTATAGGTTGACAATTCCTCATTATAAAGGTTTTTGTTAGCACATAAAAAGAAATAAGTATGAGTAGCATCTCAAAGAAAATTTTAAAGATAAATTTGGCAAACCTATCAAAGTACATATTTGATAACGAGGTTCATCAAAATGAAAATCACAAAGACAAAAAATCCTAGATCACTCTTCTCAAAAAAAAAAACCCTTGAAGAAAGCAAATATAGAAGGGAAGGATGTATGAGTATTACCTCAAAGAAACAAAGTTGATGACCAATGCGTTGTAGATCCATCCAAAAGGAACAGAGAGAATATGTCAAATATAAAGAACAATGTAGAAAGAATGGCCACAAGAGATGAAGTTGGAGATAAGAGAGGAGAAGAGTTCAAAAATTCACAAATTACGACAAAAGAGAATTTGGTAGTTCTAGAATTCCTTATATGTGTCTCAACTAGTTGTCCCACTCTCACATTACTTCTCATTTTCTCATTGACTTGAGTTTTGGAGTGCTAACCTTGCAAATTCGTCCCACTCCATTGCATATGAAATATTGTTCCACCGCAATGAAAGACAACTCCACCACCTTATCTTCTATTTCTAGTTCTCAACTGAATATTTTTACAAGGGATAATATTAATGTAAAAAATTCTACTAATGGTGGTAATATGTATTCTTCTGCATAATATTAAAATAAGTAAGGAGACGTAAAAATCTCAGTATATATAACAAATCTTACAATGGAAAGCTCGGGCAAATCAGAGAATCACCAGCTAAATAACTAGTGAAACATTATTGAAAGTAAAATAACAACTTCACTTCAATCTCTAGTTTCAATATGGGATTGGAAAACAAGACAATGATGCATGCAAACAACATAGTAAACTTCATATATCTCCATAGAAGAACTTGTTGAAAAGCTCCAAATGAGCCATCTGAAAATGCAAACACACAATAACAGATCCATCTCCATCAGGATTAAGAAGAATGAGTGCTCTATCATGTGGAGACACACAAGCCAGTCCAAAGTAAATAGGTTTCCCCCATCCAAAATCAGCTTCATAACATGGCATTCCCATCCAACTAGTTAGTTGAAAATTTGGATTCCCAAAATATGGTGCATTTTCAGTTTCATCACCTAAAAACAAATCTCTTGCATCATCCATATTTTCAAAACTCCTAACAACATCAATCTGTGACCTTATATACTCATCTGTTAACAACTCACTTGCTTCCCTTAACTTTTGTGAAACATAACCCAGTGGCTTTGATGTGATCTCTCCAACATACCCTTTTGTTGCTGTTAGTGCCAAAGCATTCATGAAAATATTTTCAGGAAGAGGTGGAATCATTCTCTTTCTAATATCACCATTGAATCTAACAACACTTTCTTGATTCTCTTCAAGCTCTCGTGCCTTTGATGCACATCTCCATATATGTGCACCAATTGCTTCATATCTACTAAAAGCCCTTGAGCTTGTCCCTTTTTGAAATTCATTGGCTTTTTTCTTCAACTTCTCAACTTGTTCTAAAGAGAGTTTCAACGATTTTGCTGTTGTTTTTTTCTTTCTCTCTTCACTTGTGTCTGTTCTTCCTAGAATGAGTGGAAGAGGCTGCAACTCCATGTGTTGAAAACGCGGTACTTTCAACGGTTTATGTGAGAATCTGAGTATTGTTCTATCTAAAAATGGTAACTCATTAGACTCTAAAGTTTCTCCTCTTGCTACTTTGGCCCATGAGTTGATGAATCCAATGGCTCCAAGTCCATCTGATAAAGGGTGGGAAAAAGCAACACCAATTGCAAAACCTTCATTGTTTCGAAACCTTGTGAGTTGAGCAAGAAACAATGGAATTTCTTCAATAGGTTGAGTGTAATCGATTATCGGAACAAGCTCTTTGGTTGAATCAGAAGGTGAAAAGTCACCATAATCATTCATTTCTTTGGTAGTTTCAGCTTCAAGCAAAATAGCTCCTTTTGCGTTGAGATTCAGTTCTATTCGTCGACTAACTTCATCGGCGTAACACAATCTTCCAGCTATAGGATAGTAGTGAACTAGAATGTTACTGAGAGAGTTTTTCAAAGTGTGTATGGCATTTTCATGGTTTTGTTTTGGTTTGTAAATATAAATAGTGGGTACATGGCGAAGACATACTACTTGGTCTTTATCGGAGAGCCAATAACGACCTTGTGGCGTTGATTCTTCTGGAATCACAGTGTAAGAAGCTGTAATGGTAACCATTTTTTTGCTTCTAAGTTCTAACTCTCTAAAGAACTATAGGTTAAAGCTTTGTGTTGAATATGGCAATAGCAGTATGCATGTATATATACAAATAAGAGTAATGTTTTGTGCACCAGAAGTGCAATAAAAATCGGACCACTTTGATTTTGACAGAAAAAGAAATTGAAGAAGTTTGATACGTAGATGGTTTATGATTCACCATATTAGTGAAAAATCAGTCACCAATATAATAATTATGAGAAAGAAAATCGAACACATGTCATGTCATGTGTGTGTAGTCGATGATTTCTGTGGTAGATTCAAGAAAACTTTACGTTACATCAAGTTTTTGAATGTCAACATCCATAACAATCCTAGTGAATGAATGCGTGCATACTGTATTTGAGAAGTCACACACAATTTCTCTAAAAGAACCTGCATTGTTGCAAACAACGAATTGGACGTTCTTGAGATTAAGAAATACGTACTCTACTGCATGGCATTGAGAAAACTAGGGTTTGGTCCATATAGGGCATTTTTTTTTAATAGTAAAATAATATAATATAAAAGGTTAAATCTCTCGGAAAATACAAAGAGAACGGAACTACAAAAACTGCGCCATGATACAATTGTCAAAACAACAACAATCCACGCCAACAAAACAAAGAAAAGAACAACACAAAAATAAAACCATAATCACAACCAACAAACGAAAACAACAGTGAGAAACCACACCAACTATCCAGTAGCACGACAGGTACCCCAACATTACCGAGCTATATCTTTAGATCATCGATCCATCGAAAGTAGAACCAGAGCTTCAAGAAGCAACACCAACCACATAAAATTGGGGAGCCAAGCCAAATGTATCGGGTCACTATTGGATCAAACCATGATAGGATTCTGAAGCCAATCATTAAAAAATAAAGAGTTTAGCTGGAACTTTTTGTGGAGCCAAGTCCAAGCCCAAAAAAATATATTTATCCTCCAACTCTTTCGCATAGATGATACATCGGTGAAAAGCTTATCATAACGAGCCAACCAAATAATTCACACCACAACATGCCAAATCAGAATAAGCCTACCCCAAATCTTAGCCCTACGATGTAATGAGAGAAAAAAAATTCAAAGACAAGACAAAGTTTCCTAGGTATATTCATTTGTAGAGATAAGAATATACTTCTAAAACATCTTCTTTTATTTTGTGATTGTGAAAGGTAACAATGAGTCCGAGGTATGACCAAGGAAATCGAAGCCCCGCCAAAAAAGTCCCCGGAGTGCTATAATAAACGCCACTTATGTACGATTAAAGCAATAAAAACCTCACAATGCAAAGCGCACACACACAAAGAAATCGAAAAACCACTAATTTGGCAATAATCCATCCACACTCCTCTTAGTAGCTAGCCATTTCAGATGCTGCCTTGTGTCTGCTACACATCATCCTCGTTCCAAGTTTTCACATGGGTGGGAAAAGTGGTACCTACATTTGGATAGGCACAAAACCCATAGATGTCCAATAAATTTTGAGCGAAAATCTCCTAAAGTTAAAGCAAAGCCCAGAGCAATAAACTCGGGATCTAAGGCGCACACCTTAATCAGGTAAAGCAATATCCAAATTTCAAATTCATATATACATGTTCTCTAATGCAGGATGTTACATTTAAATAAACGAATCAGGAAGGAACGTAAAAAAAATAAAAAAAAGGGGCAGAAAGGCATGGCTAATCTCTAAGCGAGACAATATTCCCGTCTTTAACAATATGATCTGGTCATATTTGATCCCAAAAAATGCACAAAGGAGAGTAAAAGTTCTCTACTTGTAATAAAGCATTCCTAAAAGAGTTAGAGATACAAAAGGCCAACGTCAGTGTCTTCACCCAAACTTTGAGCCAAAGAGATATTCTGTGGGTGAGAATTCTCGAGATCCACTTGAGCGGTGGAAAGAGATGTCTTTGTATTAGATAGTGAAGCTTGAGTAAAAGCTAGAGATTTATCTTTCTATGCCACTTCTCCCACTAGAAACTTTAACTAGCCAACTAAAGAGCCAGTGAAATTGAAAGCATCAAGGTGTCGCCTATCTTGGTAAGAGAAACAAAAGCCTCCTGTACTTCTTATATGTACATATCACCCTAAAGAATTAGATCACTAACATTTTCCTGCAACAGTTGTCTCTCCTTATGATGCCAATCAACTAAAAGAACATCCCTACGGCTAGCTCCACCAATAGCCAGAACGGTAGAGGCTCATCAGGTGTAATACATCAAGGATATGACTTGTGGATGTACACACTCTACAAAAGAGGCTATTAAACAGGTAAATGTATCAAGTACGCTTTTAAAAAGGTCAATCCAGGCTTAAAATAAATCATTTGACAAGTAGTATACCATGCTTATGTCTTGATTTTCTTAATTAGGTATGGCCTTAAAATAGATGAAAGGAACTAGAAAACCATGAATCAACATGAAGAAAAAAAAGGAAAAAGAAAAACCATAAAAAACACAAGGCTCGCTAAGCCCCATTTAAAGGCGTGCCCGATGTAGAGTAGGTTTAGGTGGCAACACCGGGTGCAAATATTTCATGGTAAAGCAAGGGTTTTCTTGTTAGTCGAAGAGGTGGTGTGATGGACGAGCATAGGTGGCCTAAAACACGTGGAAGGCATGCAAGCATTGCTTGTTGAAAAAGAAAAGTTGGCTCATCAAAGTTGTAAGAACAGGGTATACGCGTTGGGCACAAAAATAGTGCGTCTAGTGAGTGTCTTAGAATTTTTCCTATAAACAAAAAATTTTCATTTCGGTGCGATCAGAGGAGTACAACATTGGTGTAGACTCATTCAGGTCTACAATAGAATGATAAGAGAAGAGGTTTGAAGGCGGGAATGGTGCTTAGGTGATAGGGAAAATCCTACTTGCAAAGTCAGAACCCCGAAGTTACCTGTTGTTACACTAACCATGAGTAAGCGTAGCTAAAATCTCTAATGCTGAGTTAGATGTAGTTATTATATTCGTGTACTAAATAGGTCATGGAATTCTATGTAAATCTATTCATATATTAATATTTTCGACTGTAACACCCTTCTAACCCAAAAGAATTGTTTGAAATATAATACGAATGAAATCAAAACAAAATCACCAACAAGGGTGTCACATCATCATAAAAACTTCACAATATAATGTTCTGCTCCGTAACATGGTTTCTCAATTTTTATTTAAAATAAATTTCATTTAATATCTCAAAACATAATAGATTATCTCGCAGCGGAATTCACAATTTAGAACATCTTAATAATCTTCATAAAACATCAATTAAACCTCATGGTTCATGAGTTATAACTCAAAGCATCAACATCAAAATCCTTTGAAAGGTAATTAATCAAAATGCAATTCAAATTCAAATAGTCAAAGTGAACATAATAGTTCTAAAACATAACGACCCCGACCCCGATGTTACGTATCAGAGCAATAATCCCTTCAATCTAAAAAAACGGTAAAAAGATGCCATGAAGCTATCCTGTAACTTCAACGAACTACTCCTGATTACCTGCACGTTACCCACGTGGAGGCAACATTCAAACACAAAGGGTGAGTACTTCATAAATATTATATAAGACATAAGGAATAGATATAGTAGCGGTATACAAATAACCAATCACACATATATCGATATGACATATTTATCATGTTCGCATACTTACCCACACCTGCACATCATCACCTATTCAAAACATCATCTCATGATTCAATCACAATTATCACTTAAGTTATTCACATCACAAATTAGAAGTATAAGCTCGGAGAAATCTCCTTCTGGGAGCTCCGTTAAGGGTCACCCAGCTACCTTTGGCGGCACCTTTCACCTCAAAGAAAGAAAAGAAGAGACCTAGGATCGGGTCAATATTTAAAACCTCGTAAATAACATCAAAGGCTTTAATGAACCCCAAGCCATTTGGACGCAGTTGAACGGGGGCTATGTTTAGGGTGGTTAGGAGGCCAGCCTCGAAATTGGAGAAGGGAATTCGGATTTTGAAGTCGTCAAGAACTCCAAGGTAGAAGTAAAAGCACTCTTTGTCTACTTCTTTTGGACGAAAGAGGCAAATCGTCTCACCCTCCTCACAAGTCTCTAGTATCACATCCTCTTTGTTCTCAGTAGAGGAAAGGTTTTTAATGGCGCGGAGTTTGCCTATGTCACTGTAGTTGACCATACGGTGTTTGTAGCTTAGATGCCACCCATCTCCATTAACACTTCAACAAAGTATGATGATTCAGATTCCGAGTCAGAATCGCTAAAGGATTCATATAGGTATCCATAAACCTCTTTGATGATATGGGGAATTCATTTCGCCCTAGGTGCCCCTCACATGATTTGAAGCATTGCTCCTAGAGAGTTTTCCTTTCTTGAGCATTGCGGGGGAACAAACATGTTCCTCGATTCATCATACTTGCTAATAACAACCATTGTCACAAAAATAAAATGCAGAGAAGAGGAAGGGTGTTACCTGGGAAAAATGTGTAGATGAGGGGAGGAAGAGAACTCTCTTATTACTTCAAGAAGTGTTACTTTTTGGAGTAAGGAGTGGTAAGAGAGAATGAAGGAGAAGCATTTAAATACTAAAAACCCCACGAACGACTATGTAGGAGAGTTATGGTGAAAAACATGTTTCCCGTAAAAATCATCATTACACCGTAAGGTGAGGGGACATGACTTGATGGCTTTTAAAAATCTACCTGCTCACGCTAAGGCCTTGATGACCGTTGGATCGTGGAAAGGCCAATCTCCCAAACTTGTAAATAAACTGAAACTGTGCAGTTTAAAATATAAATATTGTATTTAACCACGATTTAATAATGATAAAATAAAAAATTGTTGACTGTCTTGCACAAACCCATATATAATCGCGAATTAGTAAGTTATGTTTTTTGAATAGTCTTTTGAGTGAATGAGGTGTCTCAAGTGATATATGATAGTAGGATAATTTGTTGGTTGAAGGTTTAATATCCAGCGACAATATTTATTTATTTATATTTATGTATTAATATGTAAATAAATTGTCAATAATTTTTTGAAGAAAAAAAGAAAAAGATATATTTATTTATATTTTAAAAACAATTATCGTAATTTGATTTGGAAATATTTAATAAAACATCAAATTATTATTTTTTATTTTGTAAAATTTGAATACAGTTGATCTTTAAAATATTATGTCATTTTACACTATCAAAATATAATTAATGTCATTTTCTTTTTCAAAATAACTTTATATAAAACAGTTGAAGCGAAGAAATTTAATATTTATAATACATTAAAACAAGGGATTGACGTGCATGTATGAAAACTGAGTTTTCTCATTGAAATGGAGAGTACAATAGGTATCTCTTTATTTCAAGAACATCCAATTTCTTGTTTGCCACACTGAAGGCCCTTTTTAAGAAATTGCGTGTGACTTCTTACATTTAGCATGTATGCATTCATTCACTAGGCTTGATATTAATGTTGACATACAAACTTATATCACTACAACATTTGATGCTTCTGGCAACACTTTTTTATACAACATGCGCAAATTGTTGCCTATAAAAAGTTCTGGCAACAGTTTTTATCTGTTGCTAAGACAATTTTGGCAACGCCTCACAAATGTTCCTTAAAGTACTTTTGGGAACAATTTTCAAACGTCAATATAATTTATATTCAGCAATAACCAATAAATGTCCCCTTAAATGCTTATAGGAACAATTGTAAATTGTGGCATTATTCCTATTATAAGACTACGATTTTAAAATGTTGTATAAAAGTTTCTAAAAAATAAATAAATTTAAATATTTTATAATAATTTATATCATTAGTTTAAGGTTAATTTATTAAATTATTTTAGATAAGTAATAATAATAATAAAAATAATAGTAATAATAATAATAATAATAATAATAATGTTTTAAAATGTTATTAATCTGAATTATTATTTTATAAATTTTATTATACAAAACAGATTAGTAATCATAAAAATAATTTTCATAAGAATAATTTATATAATTAATATTACAATAGTAATAATAATAAAATTCATATAAATTTATAATTTAAATTTTATTATAATTAATCAATTACATATAATAATTTCATAATGATTTATATTATTTCTTTTAGATTAATTTATTTAAATATTATTGAACTAATAATAATAAAATAATTTTTATAAATGTTACTAATCTCAATTATTATTGTATAAATTTTATTTTGCAAAACTGTAGCAATCATAAAAATAACTTTCACAAAAATAATTTATATGAGTAATATTATAAAAGTCATAATACTAAATTTTATATAATTAATATGAATTAATAATTTAAAATGTTATACTTAATAGATATTACTAATTAATTTTTTTTATAATAATGCATATGATAAACATTATATTAATATATATACATTAATGGTAATAATGAAATATCATTTTAAATATTTGTCAAATTAAATCATGCCAAATTTAAATTTATTGAGATTTTTTTATAAACATTTCATATTTGTTATTTTATTTTATATATATATATATATATATATATATATATATATATATATATATATATATATATATATATATATATATATATATATATATATATATATATATATATATATATATATATATGCACTGAAAGGTTAATTAAATTACCTTAATTTTAGCTAAAATCCATTGCGAAGACAAAACGATAAAAACCCACAGCGTTTCTTTACTTTCCCCTTTCCCTTCCGAGTGAAAACCCTAAATTGTTTCTCTCGCTCTGCAGTAGAATGTGCGTTTCTCTATTCATCATCGCTCCTCGTCTCCCATCGTTTCTCCCTTTTCTAGTTTTTCTTCAATTCTCTTTTCTGTTTGTTGCTTGCTTTGACCTCACTGAAAAAGATGAAGCCATCAATCTCTTCGTTAATCAATTCTAACATGATTTTAGTAATCTCTCTTCTATTGTTTTCTGTAAATTTTTAATTCAATTTATTGATTCCAAAATAATATTTTTGAATCACAGGAAATCTTCAACCATGGAAGCTGAATGTAAAAAATCGTGTAGATTTTATTGGAAGCTGAAATGGGTATGGAAACTTCTGATACATTCATTTTATCTTCTATTTTTTTCTTCTTTTTTTTTCTTGATTGATTTGGTTTTGGATATAAATTTTCCTAAAATTGATATCAAAATGTATCAGATTGGGACTATGAGAAGAATTGTTTTTGTCTATAAATTCTCCTAAAAGAAATCTCAAAATGGGATAGATGATTGTCGTTATTCCATTTATTCAAAGGTAAAACTCTTGATTTTGATAATACTGCATTGTGATGATTTATGATTGTTTTGTTTAATTTTATGTTATATTTATATTATGGTTTCATGATGTAGGTCCCTGAACCAACTAAAAATAGTCTTAGATATCAACCCCATTCTGGGTTTGATTGTTGAGATTTATTTCTTGACAGATTGGAAAAGATTCAAATTAGTGATCATTATCTATTATTTCCTTCTTAAAGTGTGGTTGTGTTGTTGTCTTATTTATATTTGTATTTATATTTTATCTATCTCTTCAAATCATTTGAAAATTTTTAAAGTAGGTTAATGAGGAGGAAATTTTGTAAAACAGGTTAATAAGTTTAAAGTTGACTGTAACTTAATAAGTTTATGTTGTTAAAATTAACTTTTTTTTTTAGTAATTGTCAGGATATTTTCAATCAATCACGAGGTATAATAAAATAGGAGGATAAAGGAGCTTGTTCTCCTCTTTCAGTTTCCTCACGTAGGTAATTCACCACTATTATTTTAAGGGAATAGAAATTTCATATTCAGACCATTCTTGAACAAATTCTTGCACGAATCAAATAGTGTTTTTAAATGATTGTTACTGCAAAATTTAGTGTTAATTATATTTTCAATGTTACTAATTAAGTGTTTTTCAATTCCAATATAACTAATTTAGTCTTATAGTAGGTTGGATATGACTCTTTAATGAAATTTGTTGTATATGAAAGTGAACATGATTTTGTTTATGTTAAAGTTGTTTTATTCATACTCTTATAGTTCTAGGACTATGGAGTGTATGAGTTCTACTGCACATAGGACTTTCAATATGTTTCTATTACACATATAACTTATATGTTTCCTAATTGATTAAGATTTTGGATTTTTAACATATGTAATTGTTTTTCTAGACAGATTTGAAACTTTGTAACAATGTGAGAAACTTCATTTTGGTTCGGGTGCATGATGAAGCATGTTGTTTCATTCTGCAGACAAAGAAGTGTGATAGCGGAGTTGTATAATTTCTTAAGTAGCAATTCAGAATTAGAGGCTATGTACATTTGCAACAAGAATTTGAAGTTCGGGGCGTAACAACTTCTTTTTTTTTCTTCTTTTGGTGATGAGGCTTGGAGTGTTTGTTCTCTTTTTAATACATTTATATTTTTGATTTTGTAACAAAATGTTGTGATTAATTAATATTGAGAGGGGATTGTATTGTAAAACAATACTGAGAAATGTTTGTATTGTATATATTGTAAGTATTGCCTTATATAGGTTGATATGAAAAAAAGGGTTCCGGACTTTGATTATATCATTCATGTGTTAAATATGAAAAATGGACAAAGTTGTGAATTTGAACTTGATTGAAGGAGATTAAATGAAAGTGAAAATCCTTTATAAATTGGCAAGAAAAAAGCTGCCAATCAATGACAACATTTGAAAATCGTCCCCTTAGAGTGAGAACACTCTACAACTTTTAGGGAACGATTTGTAGTCGTCGTAGTTTTTAACAACCCTTTAAAAACGTTGCCTAATATTGCAAGAAAAAACGTCCCCTTTTCCTGTATTTTAGGCTACGCTTTAGAAAATTGTGGCCTAAAAGTGAAAATAAACGTCCCCTAAAACTATAGGCAACGGTCACACAGAAGACGGCTGAAAAACGTCCCCTATTCTTTTAGGCAACGTTTTTCCCATTTAAGGCTACACTTTTCAACTGTTGTTAAAGAGCAAAAATGCTGTAGTATGTAAGAATTATTTATCTAATCTGCCACAGAAAGCATCGACTACACACACATGATATGATATGTCGTTTGAGTTTATTTCTCTGATTTTCATATGAGAATGTAATGAATAATTTCAGTGCAGTTCAAAAGAAACACTACAAGAAAAAAGGCCTCCTGCCACGCCCAGAAAATCGAGGCTATATGCAAAATAACCGTGGCGTAACGCTGAGGCCACGGAAAACCAACTGTGGAGTATACGGCCGTGGCCTAAAGTAAAGTCCACGGTTTTTTGGTATAGACCACGCCTTTTTTACAACCGTGGCTTTTTTAGGCCACGGTTTAGGTAGCTTGATTAAGGCCGCGGTTTGTATTTGCCATGACTGCAAAACTGTGGCTATATGGTAAAGCCACAGTTTCAATTTAACGTTTACGATACAGTTTTGGTTCAAGATATAGCCACGGTTTGGTTATGACCACATATTTAAAACCGTTGTTATATGTTATGCTTTCTAAACCATTTATCTTGCCATGGTTTAATATAAATTTAAGGGTTAATAGTACTTTACCCCCTTGTAATATGAGCGTGTTTCGGTTTACCCCCCTACCGTTGCCAAAGGCAGGTTTTGGCAACGGTTTTTTTGAAAAAACCGTTGCCAAAAGGTAGGGAGGGGGGAAAAGCAAAATTCGCAAACATTACAGGGGGATGAAGTACTATTAACCCTAAATTTAATGTAAATAAATTTAGTGGCTTATATTAATCCAACACAACAATCACTTGCACCAATTTTAAAGAATTTAAAATTTGATCACTATAATTTTATGAATACAAATTATTTTATTGTCTACACATCAATGACAATAGCATCAGTATATGATTGACTAAGTACATTATATATCTAATAAACCTGAACCAAAACTAAATATAAAAACTTGAGTGACAATGACTTTAGATATGTAGAAGACGTAGTTTAAAACTTGAGTGGCAAAGACTTTCGTGATGAAATCACTCAATTCACCACTAAATTCCACCCCTATATGACCACCTCCAATAACCACACAGTGCAGATTCAATCTAGAAGCCACAAATATCTGGAAAAACAAAATTCAAATCATGATTCCTCTTCCTCATACAAAAATTTACAGAACATATAGGTATTGAACAAATCATAGAATATTTCTGATAAACTAATTACCCATAAAATATCCAAATCTGGATTAGGAAAACACTTTGCTTTTAAAAAAAATTAACATTAGAGGTTATTTTAAAAGGTTACTTATTTACTGAAGTGGATTCCTACTTTAAGCCAGTTAAATTTGGATCTATTAACCACTATGGTCTACATTCTACAAAAACAGAAAACCAAAAAGAATTATCAATTTAGCATCATCCACTAAACCAAAACAGACCAATTAAAAGCAAAAGGCTCCACATACCATATTTCTCGATGCTGTCAAATAGCTTTACTATACCAGTTTTTACTATATTGACCTGCCAATGACCTGCCAATATGGGGCAAATATAAGATATTAATATAATTTCCTATATAAAGGTATGTTGGTAAGAAGTATTTAAAAGCTAGATAAGTATGTGAAGCAGAGGCTAAAATAGATATTCAGCTAATTACAACAAAAGCACCAGTGAGTTTAACTACAAATTCACATTCCATAATTTGTCCCATAACATATTGCGTATAACACAATTCTATGCATGAATTTCTGGTTAGTGTATGAAATTATTACTAAACTATATGAGCTTTATAATAGGGAAGTAGTGAAGCAACTATTACAGAGATCCAGAACTTTACCTTACTCTGATCGATTTCAGAAGATGCAAGTGAAATCACTCCACTAAGAGCTTCGAGAGCTAATCCTGTGAACACAATAGATGATTCTAATGTCAGGACAGACAAATGATAAGGATTGAAATCTTTCGAAAGAACCACGAAATGCTAGCTTCAACAACAAAATTTACATGTATTGAGAAAAATTATTTCAAAAGTGATTATTTCTCCAACAAAAAACTGATTTTTTTTCAAAAAAAAAAAAAACAAACAAGCTCTGAATATCAACAAATATCCATGCAAAATATTACCAGCAGCATAGGTACTAGACTCTGGATTATCAGAGCTGTAGCGCCATCTTCCATCAGTTTGGCTTAGAGCCTGCCAAAATTGAAGGATGGGAAATCAAATGAGCACATGACAGTTTCAATTGAAATTGCAGAATGGTTGAGGAATATGGGGGAAACTAATAAAAGTTGGGTGCTGAATATACCTCCATTGATGTAGTCAAGTTCACCGGTCTTCAAGGCATCATCTTGAACCGGATATGCTGTCACGCTGTTATAAATATATCATAAACATGTAATTGCATGATTAAGAAAAAAAATCTATGATTAAAGTAGACCATTATGTGAAATTTGATAGATCAGGACGAACGAACCCCGTTGTTTGAGCTTTAACATACTCGATGCCGCTGAAAGCACCATAGATGCTTTGTGCTACCCTTACATCCCATCCTAATTCTGCAAAATTCCTTTTGGTAGTAATGAAGTGATGTCAGAAACTGTACTCTTTCAATCTAGAGAGCAATAAGGAGTAAAGCAAAGAGTTTATAAAGATTGCATACTTTGCTTTATATCTGGAAATTAGATAACTAACCTTTCCGTATTTCGCCAACCTAATGGATGATATGGACTTTGTCATTCTATTCATACCACAAAAAATTGAATTAAAGTATCACATTACATCAGAGAGTGTCCAACATAACAATATCGATATAATCGGTTGAGTAAGAGTTCTAACTCTTATCGATAGAATCAGTCATAAAAGTTGATTACCTGCAAATTAGGGATTTATACAGAAAGATAACTGCATGATGTCCATTGGCTCACCCAGAATTACAGTAGCAGCAACAACGGGCTCGACTGTAGCAACAATGAGACCCAGAATTACCAGCTTTGGTTTTGTAATGAGACCACCAATGAGCTGTGTTGAAAACCAAAATATCAGCTCCTCTCCATCTCAACGAACTGTGATCAATGGCATCAACTCGCAGCGTCGGTCTTCGTTTCTGCACCACTCTATTATCAACTCCAACATTTTTGTTGCATTGAACCTATAACAGAAAAAAACAGTACTCAAAGAATAAACTTAACTTCACTTTTGCAGTGAACACGGTTGAAATACTTCGGCTTCCTTGGTCTGTATTTTTCATGCCACCAATAAACCTACTCCAACATTAAACAGTAGTGTCAATATCTTCAAAATTGAAAAGGATGACATGAATTTAGACAATATTGTATCTCTCCATAAATATAATAAAAAATTATTGTAATTAAGATTGAGTTAAATTCACTTTTTTAAGCCTTAATTTCTAAAGTAGATATGAAAATTTCAATCTATGAGTTGGAATTGCTTTTCCTGTCAGCTTGTAGCATATGTCATGCACATTGAGATAAACTGGAGTTTTTCCATGTCCATGGCTAACTGAATTTACTTTGCGAAATAACGAAAAACAAGTCACAGATTTTCCTTTTAAATGAAGAGGTACAATAGATTTCCATCAACTACACATGCATGCTTCGTTCACAAAAAATTAAAACAAGCTCCAAACATCATTACAAAAACTCATTCATATATCTAATAAATTTGAAAGAACAAGCTTCAAAATATTTATAATTCACAAGTCAAGCTCCAATGGCATAACAATATTCAACCAACATCACTTTCACAAAAGCAAGCAACTATTGAGAAGCTCAATTCGAAATGGAAAAACAAATATCCACATAGCACATTAACAAAAATGATCATCAAACGGATTAATAAATAACAATAAAAAAATATAAAGTAGATATTAAACATGTCTGAAATTAACAGTACATTACCCCAAGAAGAAGAATTATTCCTTCTGAAATCAGGAAAATTCCTTGGAAGCCCGAAGAAATCAAGTATTCTCCTTTGCGTGAACTCTGAAACACATTAAACGATCATCAAAACAATGCCACATTCATAATCACGTTAAGAAAAAATCCCAATCAAATAATCACGTTTTGAAGACAAAGAGAATCACTTACTTTTCACTTTATTCACCCTGAACACTTAGGGCAAATCCAAGAACCAATTGGAATCCTCACAACAATCGGCCTCACATATTTCATATGGAATCCTTTGTCACATTTGTCGCACAACAGCAGCTCCTCCGGCTGCTCCCCGGTGCCACATTGCTCACACATGAGGCTACCGTAATCCTCATTCTCCACCACCGCGTACTTCGCCCTCGCCAATATATCCTCCATTCTGAGATGAAGGCGATGAGGTCGCTGGACCATTCCGTTACAGCGGATTGAAAAATTCGAAAAGGAAAAAAATTAGAATTGAGAATTCCAAAGCCACAACTTTGTCAACCTCAAATGACTCACCATCAGAACTCTTGAGAGTGATTTTCTTTGTGGAAGCCATTGCGATGGAAATTCGATTTTGAAAATTTTCTGAAAAGTGCAAACCCTAACCCCCAATTTGTTTCTTTCCTCGAGTTGGATCCGAACAAACAGAGGAGAGAAAAAGGAGAGGAGAGAGGTGTTGTTGAATGAATGATAATAGTTTTAGAGTGAGGTAGGTTTAGTGAATGGTGATGCAGATTGGTGTTGTTCTTCTTCGGCGGCGATTTAGGAAGAGAAGAGAAAAAATTAGGTTAAAACGAGGGACCTATTGTATTTACATTTTCAATGTTGTTTTTTTAATTTAAAATAAATTAGAAAAAAAATAATTAATGAGAGGGAAACTTAAAAAAAAAAAAGAGGTAAAACATGGCGGGCACTAAATTTTTGGACTTGTCCACAATTTTTAGTCAAAATTATAAGGCCGCGGTTTTTCTTTGCGCCTTAAAATATCCGCAGTTCTATAACCGTGGCAATTGAAGTACAGGCCACAGTTTTACACTCCGGATTCAATATTCTATAACATACGTCTACGCTTTGATAACCATGGCCAAATCATATATGTGGCCACAGTTTCTGAGCTGTGGACAATTTTAGCGTGGCCGTAGGCCAAATTTCTAGTAGTGAAAGACATATAAAGTAGGCTTAAATGTGTTTTTGGCCCCTATAAGTAAACGAATTTTTTATTTTAGTCCCTATAAGTTTTTTTTATCTGAGTTTCTATATCCTACTTTTTACTTGCGGTTTATTCCGTAAAGCCAAAATCCGCAGGAAAATCTGCAGGTTTCCTACTGGTTTTGATTTTAAGGACTAAAACGAATGCGAAAGTGAAATATAGGGACTCAAACAAAAAAAATTATTTATAGGGACCAAAATAAAAAACTCGCTAACTTACAGAGACCAAAAATGCATTTAGGCTTATAAAATATTTAGATGAAAGTTGTTGAAGTATGACTTAAAATTTTAAGTGATGAAGAAAAAGGAATTATGTTTTGAAATTCTAAAAATTAAAAATAGCCCACGAGGGAGCTTCGTAGCAAAGTTGTCGTAGAGTGAAGTTGGCAGTGGAGCTGACATCTGGACATAAAGTAAGATTGGTGAAAGAGTTAAAGCATCGATGCAAAGTGAGGCTGGCGGCGGAGCTGGTGCATTAAAGCAGAGTGAGATTGGTGATGGAATCGATGCGGTGGCACGAGAACCGTAGTTGCGGCATGATAATGGACAGACAAGTAGTTTTATTGGAACTCAGATTTGATTTTCTCGATTTGTGTGTATTAAATTTTATTGTTTTGATTCATAGATTCGTTTGATAAATGATTGAGTTTTGAGCTTGTTATAAATTCGTTGAGTTTTAACGATTATTAATATGTATCTCCATCATTTTTTTCTACACAACCTCCTTTAAAACTTTGAGAGTTCAAGACAAAGAGGAGAATTTAAGAATAATAGTCATAATCTTAGAGAGGGAGAGAAGGATAAGTTCTAAAGAGTGTGTAATTATAATTTGTGAAACTCTTGGATAGAAAGTTTATTCTTGGAAACTTTAGTGATTATTTTCTTGTAACTCATTTGTTACAATTTTTGGAAGTATAGTAAGTCAGAGAGATTTACTCTATCCCACAGTAGATTGCTAAACAAGTTATTATGTTTCTTGTCTTTTATCTTTTTCTATTTTTACTAAGTTAAGTTGCTGTGTTTTTGCATAAAAAGTTATTTTTACCGAAGACCAATTATTTTAGTTGTCATTATTTTTTGTCTCCACTCATCAATATTTTTGGTGTGACTGAACTTTTCAATTTTGCAATAAATGGCGTCCACCGCGAGGCAAAAGGATTTTGTTTACAAGTGAGCGTCGTAGGCTCTAAATTGAAGATTGATAGTTTTTCCGAAGACAACGATTTGGGATCATGGAAAGTGAAGATGCAAGCAACTTTAACTCGAGAAAATTGTATTGAAGCATTGAACGGTGAGACATCCAATGTTGTTGTTCATTCATCATTATCTAGTGAAGACTTTCATAAAAATAACAAGCTATGAGATTTGTGGTAAAGGCATGGTGGATGCATGACGGTTGTTTAAGAGCATTTTAATGAGTTTTGTAGAAGACAAAGGATGATAACGCATTTGACCATTGAGTTGTCATGGAGTTTTTATTTTAAGGTTGGTGGCAAAGAAGCTTACCTGATCGACAAATATTCATTTATAGGAATAGACTTCCAAGCACGTATGGAGGTTTGGAGTTGGAAGATTATAGCCTACTATCTTTTGAAGGTCATCAAAACTTTTTTATTGATCAAATCAAGCCAATTTACTATAATGGTAAAGTTGTAGATTTTGTCTTCAATGGCTATCCAAGAGATTGGATAAGTTGTGAGCTTTTGAAAGTGGAGTCTCAAGGATCAAAGTTCATCAATCATAGACGTATTACTATTAGTGAGTCCCATCAAGGGAAGAACAATAAAGACGTGGAGATGAAGCTTTTAGAAACTGTTAGAAGATGTAATTCATTGTTTTTGTAGGAAAGCTATATTCGACATAGTTGTACTCAATCTAGTTGAAGTAGTTGTAGACAAAATTTTCGAAGTAAGCTAAATAGGAGTTAGCTGTATTCGACGAATTCGAGTAAAACATGTAGTTGTCAAAGTGTAAGCATGTATTCGACAAAGTTGATACTGCAGTTTATAAATTGTATATTTTGGTTGCCTATATATACAGGTAACACTGTAAATCAATAATGCAACAATTTCATTTAGTAAAATCCCTTTTTGCAATATAGTTTCTCTCTCTCTCTTTCTCTCTCTCTCTCTCTCTCTCTCTCTCTCCTCTCTTCTTTTTCTTACTCTTTAATTTCTTGAAAATCCTAATTGTTCCAACTAAAATAATGGCGAAGAAGATTCAATTTTAAGTGGAGGTTCCTAATACAGATACTAGTAGTAGTGAGAGAAAGATTAAAGAGACATCTGATTATTATTTGACTCGTGATAAGGTAATGAGGGAGATTGTACCATCTCAAAAGGATGAATAGAAATTTTACTATAGATCAGACAACTCGCAAAGTCGCCTCAAGTAAAGTTTTCAAACATGAGAAAGCGCGTTTGATCAATCAATATGATTTTACATATTTATTTTTGACATTTTTTTACTTCTTAGCACCGGAGAAAGATGAATCTTTTATAAAGAGTTCAAAGGTCCATGCATAACAATGGAGTTTCATAAGGGAAATATCATTTTTAAAATGATTGATTTTACAATCTGAAAAAAAATAATAGCGGAATTGTTGATCTTTTATTTCTTTCTATGTGAATAATATTGTTCTCTATTATAAAAATAATAACAATAATAATAAAAAACAAAAGTGTCCTTAACATAACATTGTTAGCATAACTTGTTCATGGATGGTCCCTCACCCTTTTTCATTCCAAGACAACTTTATTTATTAGTATCAAATTCTATAACCCACACCGTCATCCACCTTCACACTTATGCTACTAAGAAACTATCTCCAAGCTGCTTCAACTGAGATAGGTTAGTTAGCACCATGGGCATGGATGATTTTGTGAGAGTGAATATAAATTTGAATTTTTCTACACAAGAAACAATTAGTATCACTAAAGTGATGCAACAATATTAAAATCAGAAATCATTGTCCATTCAAAGGAAGAAGGATCTTGAATCCCTCATTCTCTTCAAATGTTTTGCAGACAACAGTTTTGTAAATACATCAGCAAGTTAATTTCTGGTGTCCACATATTTAAAATTATATCACATTTTTTAGGATGATCTCTAAAAATATGACGTCTAATCTCGACATGTTTAATAGATGAATATAAAACATGATTTTTTATTAGAATCGAGCTAGTGTTATCACATTTTGATTGAAATACAACTTAGTTTTAAATCATAGTTCAATAATTATTGCTTAAACAAAAAGGACTTATGCACAACAATTACCACAGGCTTGTTGTGAGTAACGAATTTAATAAAAAAAAACAATATTTGATAAATTACTGGAGACAAAGCGAAAAACCGACATTGCACATGAGCAATTTCAATCTCTACTAAGACGATGAACATAGTTTAAAAGTTATTGGTCTTACCATTAAAAAAGAGATAATGGTGTTGTTTCTTGACTGTTTGTCTATATGTAAACAATATTTTTCTCTACTATAAAAGAAAACATAACAAAAAAATATTTTAGTATAACATTAATAGCGAAAAGATAAATTTACACGGTTTTCTTATGTGTACATAAAACATATACTTTCTATTTTATAATAATTTATTTTCTTTTAAGTTTTTGTGCAAAACTGTTTTGCTGTGTGTTGTGATAAATTATGATATAGATATGGTGTAAAAAAACCGTGTAAACATAACAAAGCTCTTTCCATTAGCGAAAAGATAAATTTACAATGTTTTTTAACACCTACACCGTAGATGTGTACATAAAACATATACTTTCTATTTTATAATAATTTATTTTCTCTTGGTTTTTGTGCAAAGCTGTTTTGCTGCGTTGTGATAAATTACGATGTAGATACGGTGTAAAAAAAACCGTGTAAACATAGCAAAGCTCTTTGCATTACAAGACAACTTTATTTAGAGAAATGCTAAGCTTACATCAGAAAGCTACAACTACACCGTACATAAATACGGATACATATACTTTGGATTTTTTTAAGATTTTTTTTCTTGCATTGAATTTTGTGCAACACTGGAAATGAATTGAAATAATTACGGTGTAAGTATGGTGTAAAGAAATTCTGTGTAAGCATAGCAGTGCTGCTTTATTTATTAGTGTCAAATTCTATAATCCTCACCCTCATCCACCTCCACACTTGCATAACATTGTTAGCAACAAAGAAACTCTCTCCAAACAGCTTCAACTGAGATAGATTACTTAGCACCATGGATGATTCTGTGAAAGTAATCTCCACAAGTACAGTTCAAGCACCAAGTGACAACAACATTAATGCAAACTCAACTGACTTTCACAAAATCCATTTAACACCATGGGATCTCCAATTCATCCCACTTGAAACCATTCAAAAAGGCCTTCTTTTCCACCACCATACCAATATTAATCCATCATCTTTAAAAAACCAAATCCATCATTTGAAACAAACTCTTTCCACCACTCTTTCCTTCTTTCCACCCCTCTCCGGTCGTCTTGTAATCACTCAACACCAACAACAAGAAGAAAACAACAACCCCTCATCATCTTGTTACATCATCTGCAACAACCTTGGCGCGCTCTTCGTCCATGCCAAAGCAGAAAAGACTACCGTTTCTGACATCCTTCAACCCGAAAACTACATTGTACCTCCCATTGTATACTCTTTCTTCCCTCTCAACGGCGTCAAAAACTGGGAATCCACTTCCCATCCAATTCTTGCCGTTCAAGTAACCGAGTTACTGGACGGTATCTTCATAGGTTTCACAATGAACCACCTCGCTGCGGACGGAAAATCCTTTTGGCACTTCATCAATTCATGGTCTCAAATCTCACGAGGAGTTTCTTTAAACAAACTCCCTTCACTTAAACGCTGGTTTCCAAACGACATTCATCAACTTCCCATACGTTTCCCTTTCACAACTGAATTCATTCATAGCTCCAGGTCCACCAACGTAGCTGAAAGAGTATTCCATTTTACAAAGGAGAAGATCGCCGAACTGAAATCCAAAGCAAACACAGAAATAAAAACTGAGAATATTACAGTCTCTTCACTTCAAGCAGTACTATCTCACGTTTTGCGATCGGTGGTTCGTTGCGAAAGACTTGATCCACAACAAGACGTCCTTTACATATTGGTGATCGGCGTTAGGCCAAGGATGAATCCACCGCTCGAAGATGAGTATTTCGGGAACGCAGCGTTTCTTTGTGGTTTTACAATGAAAGCATGGGAGATTCTAGAGTGTGGGATTGGAAAGGTAGCATTGGAGATGAATAAGACGATTTCTGTGAATTCTGATTATGAGAAAATAAGAAACAGTTACGAGTGTTGGTTGAGAAACCCGAAGTTGCTTACGGGTGGTGACTTGACTCGTTGTTATTCGATGACAACGAGCAGTTCTCCGAGGTTTGATGTTTATGGTAATGATTTCGGTTGGGGAAAGCCTGTGGCAGTTCGTTGCGGGGGCGCGAATAAAAGAAATGGCAAGATTACTGTGTTTGCTGGGGCAGAAGAGGGAAGTATGGACATTTCACTGACTCTTCCTTATGAGATCTTGGAGGCCATGGGAAATGACACTGAGTTCATGCATTAAAAATGGTCGCGATCACTTTGCGGTCGCGTAAGGAGACTATGCCTATCAACTATCATTATTGTGTTGTTATTTACTTTCGGTACAAATAAAGATAGGGAGACTAAAAATAATGAATAAGACGTTTCTCTTTGTTATAACAATTAGTATAAACAAGGGACTATATAAGCATTAACCATGTTTGATTTATTTTCTAGTTTTTCATCAAGTTCCTGTCATTTCAACTGGTTTAGTTGTTAGTCTTGAATAGTTGCTTATTTATCAACATAGAGTTAAAGCAATTTGATGTAGAAGATAAAATTGAGAAAAATTCAAAAAGTATTATTGTTGTGTTAACCTCTACAATAGAGATGAGATGAGCTAGTTTATATACAAAGAAAACTCAAAGCATAGAAACTTAGCAATTATTCAGAGTTTCAGACTTAAAAGTAAACCAACTTGGTTAGTTAACTAACAACTAAACATATTCTAATTATCTGCTGATCAATCACAACTAATCTGTTAGTTGTTGAGACCTTTCAAAAGCTTTAAGCTTAGACTACTTCTTGAACATACTAGAGCACATAAAAAATTGTAGCTAATCTCTAGCAAATTCAAAAACAAGAAAATTTATCATATTTTCCATGACTCATTATTATTCATCCCGAACATAGTCTTTAAATCATTACAACAATTATACCAGACACAATTATCATATGTCCATATGTCCATGTGAATTATAGTGAAAGCATGCCAGCTATATAATGTGAAACAAAATAGGGTACAACTTCTCTGCCCATCACAAAAAATTGGATAGTGTAATTTCAACCAATCAGAAGATTCCATTTACTTTTAACATATTTAATTAATTATAAAATAGTATAATTATTTGTTGTTTCCAAAATATTTCATTATTTCACATGTCTCTGACGTGTGTATGCTTTCTATTACCATTGTTTCCGTCACCTGATCTCTTCGTCCAAGGATTGCTCGTTATCATATTTGATCAAATAGTTTCCAACAACTTACGTCGGAGGATACGAGACGGTTTTAACTTGTCTTCTATGTATAAACTTCACATCTTCGTATCCATCATTTCTAATTTCAGTACAGACAAGTTGATTTGAAAATATTTGATAAAGTTTCAACTAACATTATTTTATATTTTAAAATTTGTATAGTACTCAGATAAATACATGCCCTTCATGGACCAAAACCTACACAGTACGTATTTCTTAATGTCAAGAACGTCCAATTCTTTGTTTGCAACAATGCCGGTTCTTTTAGAGAAATTGGGTGTGACTTCTCAAATACAGGTTGCATGCATTCATTCACTAGGATTGTTATGGATGTTGACATTCAAAAATTTGATGTTTCGTTTTCTCAAAAAACATTGTCTTTTGAGTTTGTTTCTCATAAGTTATTTTCACATTGTAGTTAACTCACATCGAAGTAATAACCGCAATCCATATTACAATATATGTAACGACCGAAATTACTGAAGTCTTTGTGCGACCTTAACCACTATTTAAAACCTTGTATCCATGCAATTGCCATATTCAACCCAGAGCTTTAAACCATAGTTCTTTAGAGAGTAACAAACACAAAAAATGGCCACCATTAAAGCTTCTTACACTGTGATACCAGAAGAATCAACACCAGAAGGTCGTTTATGGCTCTGCGATAAAGACCAAGTAGCATGTCATCGCCATATACCCACTATTTATATTTACAAACCAAAACAAAACCATGAAAATGCCATACACACTTTGAAAAACTCTCTCAGTAAGATTCTAGTTCACTACTATCCTATAGCTGGAAGATTGTGTTACGCCGATGAAGTTAGTCGACGAATAGAACTGAATCTCAATGCAAAAGGAGCTATTTTGCTTGAAGCTGAAACTACAAAACAAATGAATGATTATGGTGACTTTTCACCTTCTGATTCAACCAAAGAGCTTGTTCCGATAATCGATTACACTCAACCTATCGAAGAAATTCCATTGTTTCTTGTTCAACTCACGAGGTTTCATAACAATGAAGGTTTTGCAATAGGTGTTGCTTTTTCCCACCCTTTATCAGATGGACTTGGAGCCATTGGATTCATCAACTCATGGGCCAAAGTAGCAAGAGGAGAAACATTAGACCCTAATGAACTACCATTTTTAGATAGAACAATACTCAGATTCTCACACAAACCGTTGAAAGTACCGCGTTTTGAACACATGGAGTTGCAGCCTCTTCCACTGATTCTAGGAAGAACAGACACAAGTGAAGAGAGAAAGAAAAAAACAACAGGAAAAACGTTGAAACTCTCTTTAGAACAAGTTGAGAAGTTGAAGAAAAAAGCCAATGAATTTCAAAAAGGATCAAGCTCAAGGTCTTTTAGTAGATATGAAGCAATTGGTGCACATATATGGAGATGTGTATCAAAGGCACGCGAGCTTGAAGAGAATCAAGAAAGTGTTGTTAGATTCCATGCTGATATTAGAAAGAGAATGGTTCCACCTCTTCCTAAGAACATTTTCATGAATGCTTTGGCATTAACAGCAACAAAAGGTTATATTGGTGAAATCATATCAAAGCCTTTGGGTTATGTTTCAGAAAAGTTAAGGGAAGCAAGTGAGTTGTTAACAGATGAGTATATAAGGTCACAGATTGATGTTATTAGGAGTTTTGAAAATATGGATGATGCAAGGGAGTTGTTTTTCGGTGATGAAACTGAGAATGCACCATATTTTGGGAATCCAAATTTTCAACTAACTAGTTGGATGGGAATGCCATTTTATGAAGCTGATTTTGGATGGGGGAAGCCTATTTACTTTGGATTTGCTTGTGTGTCTCCACATGATAGGGCATTCATTCTTCTTAATCCTGATGGAGATGGATCTTTTATTGTTTGTTTGCATTTTCAGATTGCACATTTGGAGCTTTTCAACAAGTTCTTCTATGGAGATATATGAAGCTTGGTTCTTTTCATTTCTTGAAAATTTAGTTTACTATGTTGTTTGCATGCATCATTGTCTTGTTTTTCAATGCCATATGGGAAACTAGATATTGAAGTGAAGTTGTTTGTTTTTACTTTTCAATGCCATATGATTTTTTTTCCGGTGATTTATGTTAGTTGTAATTTAAATTTAGCATTGTAGTTGCATTTGTATTTAATTTAAGTTTGCATTTAGTTAGAATTTGAATTTGGGTGTTAGTATATAAAGTTATAGTTGTTGTATTCGTAACATATTTTTTCAAACTTTGAGGTTTAAAATTAAAAGTTAGTTATAATTTCTCTCTTTGTCTCTATCAATTTTTTTTTCATTTCATCTACTTCATCTTGTGCATCATTAGAGGTGTAAACTCAGACATTTAATATCAGGAGCTTCAGTTTTGATCACAGGGAAACCCGAATATATGTAAGGTGTTTGATTGATTTCGTTTCTCAAAATCACACTGAGTTGGTATATACTTATGGAAAATTTTACTTTGTACCTTACAATTAGCATTTTACCCCTACAATTTTTAAAAAATACCAATTTTACCCTTTAATATTTCTAACCATTTTATCATTTCAATTTTACTACTTATAAAAAAAATCAGAAAATTGTACCTCTACATATGCAAACCGGAACACTTTGTTCCAGTAAAGAAATTGTCATACCGGAACACTTTTTGAAAGTCTTTCGGTATGAAAAAAAATAGTTAATTCGTCAGAATTTTCAATTTTTTTGCAAAATTATTTTTCATTCCGGAACTCGTTGGCAAAGTCTTCCGGTATGCAAAATAAAAGTTAAAAGTGACAACGGGAACTCTTTTGCAAAGTCTTCCGGTAAACAAAATAAAAAATTGACTACCGGAACTCTTTTGCAAAGTCTTCCGATATACAAAATAAAAGTTAAAAATGACTATTGGAACTCTTTTGCAAAGTCTTCTAGAACACTAAATAAAGCTTGAAAAATATAAGAAAAATGACTATCGGAGTATTTTGCAAAGTTTTCCGATATGCAAAATAAAAGCTAAAAAATAAATTAATAAATTAATTAAAAATACTTGAATAAAATTGACATTTTTCATAAAATGGAGAGGTATGAGAATAAATGTATGAATATAAAGTAAAATTTTCATACTTATGTAAACAAAAATTCTAGTGTAACAAATCAACATGGTGTAGACAAAGTTCTCATAAAAATTGATGTAAACAAAAACTGGTGTAAACAAATCAACATGGTGTAAACAAAAACTAGTACATGTATTGATCATAAAGTTTCTAATACATAATGGTTAAAAATTTTGGTGTAATAGACAACGAAACATTCGACTTAAAAACATTAAACTTATATGTTCTAATTAAAAACTCTTGTATAAACAACATTCAATTGAAACTTGTCATTGGTCTTAATCAAAACTGATGCATTCAACTGAAACATATTGATGCATAATTCCATGGATTCAACCAAAACTGATACAAAACTGATACTGATCACATAACTTGTACTGATACAAAATACCATTTAAAAAATCATGAATATTAAAATAGAGAAAAAAGAAAGAAAAAAAAAACAAAAATTTCAAAAATTTCTTCCACTTCAGAATGTTATTATATCAACTTCAAGTTTCAACCAATCTTGCTTTTGTTCCTCAAGTGTGACCCTTAGTTTTTGAAGATTATCCAAATGCTCCTCATTTTCTTTTATTAACTTTTCCAACCTTCATTTTCACTTCATCATAAATTGGTCTTTCTCATCTTCCACTTCTTCATAGAACCAATTTTCTCATCTTCCACTTCTTCATAGAACCAATCAAAGAAGTCACACCTAGTTTGGATAGAGCCTATGTAGATTAAGAAACCAAACAAAAATGTTAAATCAACTATGGTTTTCCAATTTTTTTTTATAAGGATGAAAAACTATAAAACTATAAAATGTGGACATCCATAGAAATTTTTTCCATAGTTACTAACTGTTGTTGTCCTACGAAGAACAACAGTGACTCCATATTGACAACTGGCTCTCCATCGCATATTGAACTTCGGTAAACCTTCGAATAAAACTTCCAAGACGATTCCCTTTTTCCATGGATGAACAACGCCGATGACTCATTCTTACAAGATTTCCCAATTTAAAGCAATGGCGGTGGCAATCAAGGATAATTTTCCCTAATTTGATTTAGGATTCATTTTTCAAAAGAGTTGAGAACAAACATAGTGAAAACGAAGATGGTGATGAACAAATGCTAATTATGATAGACGTCGTTTGTGAGAATTAGACGGAAAGCACTTATGTGACACAGTTTAAAGAGATAAAGGATCAAATTGGTCTTTTTAAAAGTCAAAGGATCAAAGTGAACCTCGATAAGAGACAAAAATGAATATTTAGTCGTAGTTATTTGTTGATTGAATGATCATTTTCATTTTTACTAGAGTGAATTAGCAAGAAAAAAAAAATTTGAACAAAATTAAAATTTGGAAAATTTTCTCCCTTCATTTTAAGGATGTCAATTTGCATCTGTTAACAAGGATCCCATGAGGATTATCTGTTCAGAGTTTCAAAGTCGGAGAATTTTTCCCCGCAAGGATAGGGATGGAGGGAAATTTTCTCCCAATAACCCTTGGGGCGTGGATCGAAAAATATAAATTTTTTTAACATTCGATGTTTGTGGATCTCTGATTCTCTGTGCGGATAGAGATGAGAAAAATATTTCCCCATGACAGGGAACAGGGATGATAATAGAGAAAATATTTAGAGATGGAGAAATGGAAAACATCCTTCGCTTATTCCCTGCCTCGATGACATCCCTTCTCATTTAGATTTCATCAGTTACAAATACATTACAAACAATAATTATTTTTATTATTATTATTATTATTATTATTATTATTATTATTATTATTATTTATTATTTTTATTATTATTATTATTATTATTATTATAGTTTCGGTAGCAGCCAACTACAAGAGGGTAGCTTTCCAGCCTTTCCCATTACCGTAGTCAAGAAACCACACTAATTCCTCTTTCCAATTCTTAGGCACATGGATGACATGAAGCCAATCAAGATCAGCAATCCAAATAGTTTTCAATTGTTGTCGTTATAGTTGTTGTTGTTGATGTTGCTGTTGTTGTTGTTGATGTTGTTGTTGCTGTTGTTGTTGTTGTAGTATAGATGATGATTATTATTATTATTATTATTATTATTATTATTATTATTATTATTATTATTGTTATTATTATTATAGATAATTATGATGATGATTATTATTATTATTATTATTTTTATTATCATTATTATTAATATTATTAGTATTATTATTATTATTAATATTATTATTATATTTATTTTTTTGGAAACTAAATCAAATAAGGAGCAACATGTTTACGTAATTTTTGGATGTTCATGAGGAAAGAACGATTGAGGAATTGCCGATAGTTGGTGCATTTGCACAAGTGTTTCCTGAAGATGTAAGTGATTTACTGCCGGAAAGAAAAGTTGAGTTTTCGATCGATTTAGTTCCTGGAACTAGTCCTGTATCGATGACTCCATATAGGATGTCTGCTTCTGATGTTGAAAGAGTTGAAGAGTCAACTTGAAGATTTGTTTGAGGAGAGGTTTATTCGTTCGAGTGTGTCGCCGTGAGGTGCATCTGTTTTTGTTGGTTAAGAAGAAGGAAGGTTTTGTGAGGCTTTGTGTTGAAGCAAAAAGGACAAGTTGTAGCTTATGCTTCAAGGCAACTTAAGATTCATGAGAGGAATTATCTGACGCGAGATTTAGAGTTTGCCACCATTGTTTTTGTTTTGAAACTTTGAAGGCACTACTTGTTTGGATCGAGATTCGAGGTATATAGTGAACACAAGAGTTTGAAGTAGTTGTTTGATCAGAAAGAGTTGATAATGAGGCAAAGAAGATGGTTGGAATTCTTGAAGGACTATGATTTTGGTTTGAATTACCATCCGGGAAAAGCGAACGTTGTAGCCAATGCATTGAGTAGGAAATAATTGCATATGTTTATGTTGATGATTCAAGAATTGGAATTGTTGGAACAATTTCGAGATTTGAGTTTGATTTGTGAAACGACTTTTTCATGTGTTAAGCTTGGTATCTTGAAGCTTACTTGTAGTATTCTTAATGAGATTAGAGAAGGTCAGAAATCGGATTTGAAATTGGTAACAAGATGACATTGATAAATCAAGGAAAAGATAGTGATCCTTGGATTGATGAGAACGGTGTCATGAGATGTCGTGATCGAGTTTGTATTCCTGATGTTTCGGATTTGAAAAAAAAAGAATTTTGGATGAAGGGCATCGGAATGGTTTGAGTATTCATCCTGGTGTTACTAAGATGTATCAAGACTTGAAGAATTTGTTTTGGTGGCCTGGAATGAAACGTGATATTGCGCAGTTTGTGTATTCGTGTGAGACTTGTCAGAAGTCAAAGATTGAACATCAAAAACCGTCTGGTTGATGCAATCGTTATCCATTTCTGAGTGGGAGTGGGATAGCATTTCTATGGATTTTGTTTTGGGTTATTGAGGACATCGAGTAATTGTGAGGCGATTTGGGTCATTGTGGATAGATTGACAAAATATGCTCACTTTATTCCGATAAGAATGGATTACTCAATGGAGAGACTTGCAAAGTTGTATTCTTGAGAAGATTGTTTGTTGGCATGGTATTCCGGCGAGTCTCGTTTCGAATAGAGATCCGAAGTTTACTTCTAGATTTTGGAAAGGTTTGCAGAGTGCTTTGATTATTAAGTTGTGTTTGAGTCCTGGTTATCATCCGCAAAACTGATGGTCAAACGGAGAGGAATATTCAGTCGCTTGGGGATCTTTTGAGAGCTTGTGTTTTGGAGCTAGGAGGTGCTTGAGATAGTTATTTACCGTTGATTGAGTTCACGTGTAATAACGGTTTTCATTTTAGTATTGGTATGGTTCCTTTTGAAGTTCTGTATGGTCGAAGGTGTGGAACGCTTCTGTGATGGTACGAAGCTAGAGAGTAGGTGTAGTTTTGGCGATGAAATGGTTGTGTCGATTGTATTTTCGAGGACGAAAATATTCTAAGTGGGGAAGAATTGTAACATCCCGATTTTAATTAATATTTTTATTAATTATATTAGTAATTATATTATTTGGTGTTTTTAATAATTATTTACTTATTTAGTTATTGTGTGAAATAATAATTATTTAAGTATTTAAATATGTGTGTGTTTGTGTTGTTTGACTTAATTGAGTTATTAGAGAGATATAACTAAATGGGCCTAAGTGATAGAAACATAATGGATAGATTGGTGGGTTAAGCCCAATTAACATAAGTGAGATAGTAAGAGAAAGTTAGGGTTTTAGAGGTTACTATTTTTCATTTGGGGGAAAAGATAGAAAGAAGAGAAAAGAGGCAAAAGAGAGAGAGAACAATGGTGAAAGAGAAAAGCTAGAGGAAACCCCATTTTTCGCAGCTATGTTTCAGTAAAAAGTTACCTTAGAAAAACAGATGTATCTCTCAATCCAACCGTTGGATCGTCCAGTGGTTTTGACACAACGTTCCTGACTCATAGAGGTAAGTTCTGACCGGAGCGATTTTGATTGTGAGGGTTTTAAGTTTGTCTAATAAGCCGATTTCCGAACTGGTTTTTAGGTGTGTCTCCAAATTATGTTTGAAGGATTTATTTTGGAGAAAAGCTTAGAGCTATGGTGAAAGAGTCCATATTTGCCAAGGTAAGGGTGTGGTTCTTTCATGCTAAAGGGTTGTATGATAGTATGTTATGGTGGGTTTGATTCTATACTTTGATATTCATGTTCTTCTATGTTGCAATTTTGGGTATTTGATGATTTGTTGGAATGTGATGATATAAATGTGATAAGTTATGTGCAATTGATAATCTATGTGTATTAGAATGTTGTGTTTGTTGTGGGTAAACCATTGATAGTAAAATAATGAGTTTTGTTGTAGAATTGGAAAGTAATGAAATAGAAATATAATAGTTGAATTTAAATTAATATAGTTTGATTATTAATTGGATAATTAAATTATTAGTTGAATTAATTCCAATAAGTCTATGTGATTGGAATATACTTGGACTTGGACTAATTATTCGGTTTATCGGTAAATTACGGTATTTTGAGAAATTGACCGTAATTGTGTTTTGGTTGAATATTCAAGTTGAGAATAATATATTGTTATTCCAATGATGTTGTTTTGATAATTAACATTATTTCTACTTGATTTAGTTGATGAATAAAAGTCGATTTGATTTACTTGACAAATTGGCATATTGAGATTATTTTGAGAATTGACCAAAAATTGTGATTTTGGTTTAGATGCCTTTGTTGCGAATAATGTTGTGATTGCCAATATGATTATTAGTATGCACTGTTATGTGATTAACCTTATGGTATGAATCCTAGCTAATTGTCGTTAGTTTAGTAGATTATGATGATAATTGTGATGACTGTGTTAATATGTGAAATTGAGTAATTGTGCCGATGTGCCGAAACATGATGATAATTGTAATGATCTTGATGATATGCGAATTGTATATTTGTGACGATTTTGTGAATACGTGATGTTGTATATATTTGTGGGGATGATTTTGTGACTAAGTGAAGATGAAATATTATGGTGACGTGAATTACCTCGTATAAATGGTAATTGATTGAGATATAGGCTTATGCCTCGTGACGATATGTGATTGTGATGAGTATGCTATGTTGTCTTGTTTGTCGAGTCACATTTCCTATGCATACTATGTGATGGCCTGGATTGGCAAACTAGTGATGAAGGCTTATGCCTTGTGCCTCTGAATTGGGCAATTGGTGACGGGGGCTGAAGCTCCGATTGGTACCACATGCATATGCATAGTTTGAGTCGCATTCGAGTTTGTATACCGAGTTGCATTCGATTCATTGTTATGATGTGTGGATGCATAGTTTGTGAAGTTAAATTCATTTGATATGGATTGTTGATGTGTTGTAGATATAATGTACGTGGATGAAGCATATATGAAGAGAATGTGAATATATATGTATTAATGATATATGTGTATAAGTTGGAATATATGAACCATGTTGTTGTCGTGATGCAAATTGCTTATATTGAGAAGTGGTGAATTGTGTATGATTTTATCTTGCTATATCTATTATCATACTTTCCTTTATACTGTTTGATATCTCACCCCTTCTGCTGATGTTTCCCCTACCAAGGGAAATGGGCAGGTACTCAAGTATAGTTGTGGAAGTTTGTTGCTTCATCGGGTCTTGTCATTTTCAAAAACGTCTTCTCAGAACTTGCATTCCCACGTTCTGTCATTACTTTATGATCATTACTCCTATATATTAGGAGTAAGGCTACCAACTGTTCGACCGCCGTTGGATTAAATCAACGCCTGCCGCGTGTCCTTTGACCTTTACCCAAAAGATTTGAAAGGGTTTCTGTTAAACCTTTAAATAGTTGAACTTTACCCTCACATAACTTTCACTTCTATTCTCCTCCGATCATCACAGAAAAGAAATCCCATTTGGTTTCGTTTAACCCAGTTCTTAAAGCAATCTCATCCATGGCGTCTTCTTCAACTTCAAATGTTCTCCAACCTATTCAGAAGCTTCAAAATCCTACACAAATAGGGAATCAACAACACATTCCAGACCCAAACTCCGCAGAAATTTGTGCTATCTACGCTTCTCAGGTAATCATTCCTTTTAAACTTTGTGAGAAAATTCACGCCTTCATGGGTCCTTTACCCGGAGGAAATAACCCTTCCTAGTGTGGGGACCATTTGCCTAAAACCCGATTCTTTCGATCTATAGGTAAAATAACTTTCCAAACTAAGTCATTATTAATAAATTTTTTACCTTTCACCTTTTTATTATATGCTCTCGACACCCTTTCTTTTTGTCTCTTTATCATTTCCAACACTCGAAGTCTGTCTTCGTCCAAATCCACTACTTCGTTCATCATCAATTCCCAATACATGTTTGGAGGAATTTCTGCCTGTCTTTGGATCCGGACTGATTGCAACTATATCTCAACTGGGAGCACTGTATCGTGTCCGAACGTCAATTGGAAAGGTGTAGTTTTTGTAGCTTCTTTTGGTGACGTTCGACAGGCCCAGAGTGCTTGATCCAAAGTTCTATGCCAACTCTTAGGTTTTTTCCCTACGTGTTTCTTTATGAGACCAATTATTACCTTATTTGCTGCTTCAACTTGTCCATTTTCCTGAGCGTAATAAGGTGTAGAAGTAAACAATTTGAACCCCATTTCTTTGGCGAATTCTTGCATCTTTCGACCAGTAAACACTGATCCTTGATCTGTGGTTATACTTTCCGGGATTCCGAATCTGTATATAATGTGTCTTTGAATAAACTCAATCACAGCCTCCTGATCCAAATTTGCAAGTGGTATCGCTTCGACCCATTTTGTGAAGTAGTCTATTCCTACTAAGATATATCTTTGACCTTTGGAAGACTTGGGGTGAATTTCCCCAATTAAGTCTAGTGTCCAACCTCTGAAAGGCCATGGTTTTATTATTGAACTTAATTCATTTGCGGGAGCATGTTGAATACCTGCGTGTTCTTGACACTCTTGACATCCTTTTGCAAATTCTATGCAATCTTTTAACATAGAGGGCCAACACATTCCATATCAAAACAAAAGCCATTTCATTTTATGCCCCGCTTGGTGTGCACCACATGTTCCACTATGTACATTTGAGAGAGCCAATTATGCTTCTGCTTCACCCAGACATTTTAACAAAACTCCTTCAGGGGTTTTCTTAAACAATTCATTTCCCATTAGGAAGTATGATAAGGATCGATACTTTACCTTTCTATCTGTGTCTGTCGAAGGGTCTTTTAAATAGTTCACAATTGGACTCCTCCACTCTGTGTGTAACACCCCATATTTTCTAATTTTAATTTAATCGGAAATTAAATTATTATTTGGAATTATTCGGTATTTTGTGGAATTATTTGGAAAGAATTATGAGATGGGCTATTGGGCCAAGTGTGGTGTTAGTAAAGAGGGGGTGCTATGTTAGTAAAGCCCTTTACTAATTAAAATGTTATTTTTCATAAATAATAAGGAAAATTGGGAGAAAGGAGAAAGGAACGAGAAAAGCAGAGCAGAGGAGATGAGAGATTGGAAAGCTGGTACGTGAAGAGGAACAAAGAGGAAAAGAACCAATCAAGAATCTTTGGCTAAGGTAAGGGGGGACTCTCTGGTTATCATCTATTATCGTGTTCTTAGATAATAATATTGATTAGGGATGTTGTTGAGTCAATTGGATTATATGTTAGGTTTGGGGAGGTTATGAATTGATGAAAATTGCATGGATTATTGATTGATTTATGTGTTGTTTTGATGTGTGATGATAAATAATGATGCAATTGATGATTAACTGCCTGTATATGATGTTTGGAGTTAGTTTTGGACTCAAATTGGGCGAGATCGCAGGATCTGACGCAGACCCGAAAGTCTGTGAAATCGCCAGTTAGCGCTGCGAAGGCGTACTTATTTTCTCGTTTCGCGCCGCGTGCATATGGTTCGCCGCGAACTCGTTTGTGTGGTTCAGGTCGCGCTGCGAACCTTGGTTGCGCCGCGTGCTGTAGCGATGGTTGTTTCCTTGGAAAAGTTAAATGATGTGTAACTTTCGAACCGTAGGTCTGTTTTTAGTGTCGTTTCGAGCACGATGAATCTTACGAGATGGTCTACGTGTTTAAATGATGGAATGAGGTGTGAATCCAAATATTTTTAAATATGATTTTTATTTCTTGGTGAATGATGTATTGTACATATATGTGATGAGATGTGTTAAATACATGTTATGTTGAAATATTAATCATGTGACGATTTGTTTAATTGGATGATGTATTGTTGACATATATGATGAAATGTGACAATATAAGATGTTGTTTTGAAAAACATTATGATGTGATGATTTGTTGAGAATTATATGATGATGATTGATTGTTGTGGAATGATGTGAATACATGTGTGTTCTTCTTAATGATGATGATGATTGATGTGGACACATGTATGTTCTTTAATGATGATGATGATTGATTGTATTTGAATGATGCTAATGTATATAAACATACTTTGATGATGATGATTGATTTTATTTGAATGATGCTAATGTATATAAACATACTATGATGATGATGATGATGTTGATGATGATGATGAAATGAGTATTTGACGATGTTACTCATTAGACTTGACGATGGTATAAGTATGTTCATGTGTGTTTGTATTCATTCATGTTCATTGATGATACTGTATCCATAAGAGTGTATTGGATCAGTGAAGGGCATGATTCCCATTGTGTGGAATCTGTGCTGGCAGGGCCGTATCTTGATGATGTTGGATCGGTCATGGGTTATTCCCATTTGATGAGGTTGGTACCACATGCATAGTGTCAGTTCATACATATGCATACTTTTATAACATGATTGGAAGTATTCCAGTGTTATAAATATTGATGATGTGTTGGTTGCGTGTTTTGTTGAATTAATGTTGAGTATGATTGTCTGTTTGAAAGATGTGTTCTGTTGGCATTTGTGTAAATGATGGACGTTCCTGATAATCTGAATATGATGAAATTGGGTGAATGATATAACTATGATGTGTTGTTATTTAAGATGCAATAACATTTGTTAACTGTGATGAGACTCACCCTTACTGTTGACATTTTCAGATTGAGGATAGCTGCTTTCGACTTGGTGAGGATTAGCTCATAAGTCAGTGTATTAGTGTAGTGTCAGGTGTCATGCTCTGATATTGTAACACTGGGGGAACGCTAGTTTAGAGTTTATGATGATACTCTATCTTGTTGTTATTGTATTAATTCTGTGGGATATTGCATAGATGATGTTATGCTTATCCGTATGATGAATTTTCCGCTGTGTAAACATGAGATGTTTATGTATTATGATGAATTGTTCCTTAGTGAAAGCATGACAATGAAGTTATGATAAATTTGTTTTAATGGGAATTGTGGCACCCTTGTTTTCATGTTTTACTCTGAATTATTTTATTAATTTCCGCGGGGTTTAGAAGGGTGTTACAATAGTGGTATCAGAGCAGGTTGGTCCGTCCGGCCAATTGTCGAGTCAGTTGAGTTGCACGACAGTTGAATACTGTCGGCGTATTATCCCTTGGTACACGACATGTGAGTGAATCACTGTCGTTACTTGTTTGTTTGGTTGCAGGAGTTAGATTGAAACAAGTGGGGGAGAAGCTTTGCTTCTCGATTATGTTTCAGTTGTAAGATTATTGGTTCAGTAGGCTGTTGTTGGCAACCCTGCGAGCGTTGTCGGAGTTGTTGTTTCCCGAATTGAAGGTGACTTGGAATTAAGACTTGACTGGTAATTGAGTTGGAACATCTTGAAAGAAGATGATTAGAAGTATTTCGTGACTAATTGTAGGAAGGAAAATTAGAAAGTTGCGATGTGTCAACTCTGCTGGTGTTCTGCGAAGTTGTCAGTTGAGTAGCCTTGCGTCTCGGAAGAGGTTCAGTTACGAGTTTGCAAGGAGGATTGCTGTCGTGATGTTTCAGAAAGCGGACTTCGGCGGGGGAATGTGTCGCTTAAGTTATAAGAATGTTTAGAAGTGAAGAGATACGATGAGGGGCTGTTTGGAATGTGATCGAGTTGAAGAGAATGAGTTTTTGAGTGAGATTTTCGTAAGCAAAACGCAGGAAAATTGTTGAATAGCTGCAGAACTTCGAAAATTCATAACTGGAGTTCTGGACATCCGAATTGAGTTCCGTTTGAAGCGTCGGAAAGATAACGAGATGAAATTTGTTATAAAAATAGTTTCAGCAGCTGTAATGTATTTAATTGCGATAGAATGACGTCGGAAAGAGGTGAAGTTACGATTACTCTTATTCTTATAACTAGACTTGTTTATTGGTACTGCACGGGATGTCAGTGTCAGTGTTGAACGGATTGAAGGAATAATTAGAAGGTTTGTTGAGAAGTAATTTTAAGAATTGGATGTACCATTTGAAGATTTTTGGGAATATCGTATAGAGCGTCGCTGCATGATGTCGATGTTGCATTTCGGATAACGATGGAAAATTCATATCTTGGGTTCCGAGTGTCAGATTGACGTGTTGTTTGAACCTACGAAGAGGAGAGATTATGTTCTACCTTATGGGAGAGTTATAAATACAGTAGATTGATCCTATAAGGAGATATTGTGAAGTCGGTTAAGGAAGCGTGAAACTTGTTGAATAGGAATGCCTACTACCGTGATTGTTTGAAACAAAATTGAGTGGAACATGTTGTTGATGAGATGTTCGGTAATAAATATGGTTTGAGGGACGATGGATTTTAGTGAGAAGTGAATTAGTAGTAAAGATGGGATAAACTTTAGAACTCTTGGAATCGTATTTGTGATGGCAAAGTAACGATAAGTGTAAAAGAAGAATTTTAGAGGATTTCTGACACCTATTGATGTGAGGAAGACTTCGTTGAGATTCCGAGTGGAATGATATTTGGACGTGAAGGATGTCATGGAATTTGGATTAAAACCACGAGTTATGAATGTGGTCTTGGTCTTGCAGGTTAGTTGTATGGTTCAGGATTCGAAGTGTTTAGTGATCATAAGAGTTGAAGTACCTCTTTGGTCAGAAGGGGGCTTATTATGAGGCCGCAGAGATGGGTAGAGTATATTTTTTTTAGGATTAAGATTTTGGTTTGAATTACCATCCTAGTAAGAAAAATGTTGAGCTATTGTGTTGCATAGGAAGTCTTTAAATATGTCGGTGCTAATGGTGATGGAGTTGAATTTAATTGGACAATTTAGAGACTTGAGTTGGTATGTGAAGGTGATCCTAATAGTGTTAGTTTGGGTAAGCTAAGGCTGACTAGTGGTATTCTTGACGAGATTAGAGAAGGTCAGAAAGATGATGTTGAGTTGATCGATAGGTTGACTTTGAATTACCAAGGTAAAGGCGGTGAATTCAGAATCGACGGGAATAATATAATGAGGTTGAGTGATTGGATTTGTGTTTCTGATGTTTTGAGCTTCGGAAGAATATTCTAGAAGAAGGACACCGTAGTGGATTATTGAACTATGACGATGTTAATGAGTTTGGGTGCAAACTCGGAAATGGACACTATTACGTAGTAACAACGGTTTATGCTTAAATATGATTTTCAACTATCTATTGACAAATTTAGGACTTAATCACCCTAAATCTCTTGTTGGTAGTAGATGGAATCATATAGATGAGATGAGCTTGTTTTGTTACCTTAATGGTATAAGATGTGATGAATGCGAAGCCGTGGGAATAATCACTCACTATGTTGTGTGAATTTATGAAGAGGTGAATATGAAAGAGTGGAACATGATGGACAAATGACTTAAGACGGGTAATCAGAGTCACATAGCGAAAGTGTGATGTGGAATAGTGTTATGAGTACTACTCGTGGGAAGTGAGGAATTAATATGTCAGGAGCTTACATAGAGAATATGTGTTGATCTATATGTTGGATTTAGAATCCAGTGGATGTAAGGATGTCGTGTCGAAGAATTATAACTCTTTTGAATAATTGCCGAGATGATGAATATGTTATTACGGTTGTACGTAGTTAACGAGTATGTATTCGGCGAAATTAAAACGAAGAATTGATACTATATGATGCTGTAATAATTTTGTGTTTTTATTAAGGTGATATTGTAGATTCCAGATATAATGAGTAATTACACTCTATGAAGGACGAAGTGGATTTAATTCTTAAAAGAGAGTGGGACTCAGTTGGGCTATTTTTTAAGCAATGGTATATTGATGCTAATGAGTGCGACTATAATTACTTGTGTGTACTTGTTCTGATGGTTAGGATGTTTAAATAGAGGAAGTAAATCAGAAATTGGTTTTCGTTGGATGCGAGTAAGGATTGCTAAGTGGAAGATTAGTACCATGAATGATGAGGAATGATTCTTGGGCGAAGGAGTAAAGAGAGTCGAAATCGGGTGAAACTCAGAAATCTATTTGGTATAGATGATTGTGATGAGTAATCAGAGTAGTGCGGAAAAAGCGGAATGTAACGTGTTGGATAATTGCTGGTGTGACTTAAGAGGAGTCAGATAATTGGAATTCAATGGTATAGGAATATGAGTATTGAGTTTCTTGAAGGAAGCGGTTGGTGGAAAGTGTAAGTATTACCTTATCACTCAAATGGAAAAGTGTGTCTGAGGATGATAAGTTTGGTAGATGGTATGCATCCCTGCAGTGTTGATCAGTGTGATCACACTACGGATTGTGTAATTGTATTACTCAGTTGTTAAGCGTATTATATAGGTTGTACCTCAATGTTCTATTGTTGTTAACCTTGTGGAGATATAGCGAGTGGTATCCTTTTGGATGGTCAAATGCGACGTAAGAACTGGGATTTGAATGTATGAAACATGTTTCCTGTTGGTTATGTCAGATGGATTTTTGAGGATTGACTGATGGTAATGTTAATTGAGAGATGGAAAGTCAGGTGAAGGACTCTTATACGAGCTGGTTAATTGAGGTAAGTTTTCGAGGACGAAAACTCTTTTAGTGGGGGAGAGTTGTAACACCCCATATTTTCTAATTTTAATTTAATCGGAAATTAAATTATTATTTGGAATTATTCGGTATTTTGTGGAATTATATGGAAAGAATTATGAGATGGGCTATTGGGCCAAGTGTGGTGTTAGTAAAGAGGGGGTGCTATGTTAGTAAAGCCCTTTACTAATTAAAATGTTATTTTTCATAAATAATAAGGAAAATTGGGAGAAAGGAAAAAGGAACGTGAAAAGCATAGCAGAGGAGATGAGAGATTGGAAAGCTGGTACGTGAAGAGGAACAAAGAGGAAAAGAACCAATCAAGAATCTTTGGCTAAGGTAAGGGGGGACTCTCTGGTTATCATCTATTATCGTGTTCTTAGATAATAATATTGATTAGGGATGTTATTTAGTCAATTGGATTATATGTTAGGTTTGGGGAGGTTATGAATTGATGAAAATTGCATGGATTATTGATTGATTTATGTGTTATTTTGATGTGTGATGATGAATAATGATGCAATTGATGATTAACTACCTGTATATGATGTTTGGAGTTAGTTTTGGACTCAAATTGGGCGAGATCGCAGGATCTGACGCAGACCCGAAAGTCTGTGAAATCGCCAGTTCGCGCCGCGTCCCAGTGTTGGCGCCGCGAAGGCGTACTTATTTTCTCATTTCGCGCCGCGTGCATATGTTGCGCCGCGAACTCGCTTGTGTGGTTCAGGTCGCGCCGCGAACCTTGGTTGCGCCGCGTGCTGTAGCGATGGTTGTTTCCTTGGAAAAGTTAAATGATGTGTAACTTTCGAACCGTAGGTCTGTTTTTAGTGTCTTTCGAGCACGATGAATCTTACGAGATGGTCTACGTGTTTAAATGATGGAATGAGGTGTGAATCCAAATATTTTTAAATATGATTTTTATTTCTTGGTGAATGATGTATTGTACATATATGTGATGAGATGTGTTAAATACATGCTATGTTGAAATATTAATCATGTGACGATTTGTTTAATTTGATGATGTATTGTTGACATATATGATGAAATGTGACAATATAAGATGTTGTTTTGAAAAACATTATGATGTGATGATTTGTTGAGAATTATATGATGATGATTGATTGTTGTGGAATGATGTGGATACATTTGTGTTCTTCTTATTGATGATGATGATTGATGTGGACACATGTGTGTTCTTTAATGATGATGATGATGATTGGTTGTATTTGAATTATGCTAATGTATATAAATATACTTTGATGATGATGATGATGTTGATGATGATGATGAAATGAGTATTTGACGATGTTACTCATTAGACTTGACGATGGTATAAGTATGTTCATGTATGTTTGCATTCATTCATGTTCATTGATGATACTGTATCCATAAGGGTGTGTTGGATCAGTGAAGGGCATGATTCCCATTGTGTGGAATATGTGCTGGCAGGGCCGTATCTTGATGATGTTGGATCGGTCATGGGTTATTCCCATTTGATGAGGTTGGTACCACATGCATAGTGTCAGTTCATACATATGCATACTTTTATAACATGATTGGAAGTATTCCAGTGTTATAAATATTGATGATGTGTTGGTTGCGTGTTTTGTTGAATTAATGTTGAGTATGATTGTCTGTTTGAAAGATGTGTTCTGTTGGCATTTGTGTAAATGATGGACATTCCTGATAATCTGAATATGATGAAATTGGGTGAATGATATAACTATGATGTGTTGTTATTTAAGATGCAATAACATTTGTTAACTGTGATGAGACTCACCCTTACTGTTGACATTTTCAGATTGAGGATAGCTGCTTTCGACTTGGTGAGGATTAGCTCATAAGTCAGTGTATTAGTGTAGCTTCAGGTGTCATGCTCTGATATTGTAACACTGGGGGAACGCTAGTTTAGAGTTTATGATGATACTCTATCGTGTTGTTATTGTATTAATTCTGTGGGATATTGCATAGATGATGTTATGCTTATCCGTATGATGAATTTTCCGCTGTGTTAACATGAGATGTTTATGTATTATGATGACTTGTTCCTTAGTGAAAGCATGACAATGAAGTTATGATAAATTTGTTTTAATTGGAATTATGGCACCCTTGTTTTCATGTTTTACTCTGAATTATTTTATTAATTTCCGCGGGGTTTAGAAGGGTGTTACACTGTGTCTGCTAAAGAGTCTATATTTAAAACCTCAAACTCCTCTTTGTTAGCGAAACCTAATTGTGAGTTCTCCAGATCACTTGGAGAAAGCTTCGTGGCCATTGCTTTGCCTCTTACTTCGATCAGTTCTTCTAGTTTTTCCTTTGATACCCTGTATTCTGAAGCTAATTGTGCCAAATCATTCACTTCTTGATTATTCAACCTTGAGACGTGATTTAACTCCACATACTCGAATTTTTTAAGGAGCCTATCTGCTATGACAAAATACATGATCAAATTCTCTTTGATACATTTGTATTCCTTCGTCAGTTGCTTAATCACTAGTTCGGAGTCTCCTTTAATTTCGACTCTGGTTGTCCCCAATTCTAACAAAGCTTCAAGTCCAGCGATCAGTGCTTCGTATTCAGCTTCGTTGTTGGAGCATAAGGGACCTTCAATCTTGTACTTGAGCTTTATTGGAATTCCATCAGGAGAAATTATTAGTATTCCAATGTCGCTTCCTTCTTTATGGGTCGAACCATCGAAGTATAACTTCCAAGGCTTCAATTCTACATATTGTTGAGGATTCTCAACCACTGCATGGTCAATGCATCAAGTATTGCTTGATTTTTTCGAAAGCTTCTTGATGTTCAGCATGCCATTCAAACCTTCCTTGCTTAAGTCGAAGTAAGGGGGAAAAAGCTTGCGTGCGTCCACTCAAGTTAGAGATAAATCTTCTTAAGAAGTTTATCTTTCCTAGTAAATACTGTAGTTCTTTCTTCGTGGATGGAGGCTTTGTTTCCATAATAGCCTTTGTTTTATTCTGATTAATTTCTATTCCCTTTTTGTGGACTACGAAGCCCAGGAAATCTCCGGCCTGCACAAAGAAAGCACATTTAAGGGGATTCATCTTTAAGCCATGTTTTCTCATTCTTTCGAATGATTGGCTCGGATGGTCCAGATGACTGTGATCTGAAACAGATTTTACAACAATATCATCTATGTATACTTGCATGAAAGTTTCTATAAAATCATGGAGTATAGAATTCATTGCTCTTTGATAAGTTGCTCCAGCGTTTTTCAGACCAAAAGGCATTACAACCCATTCGTAGGTGCCTATTGCCCCTGGGCAACGAAAAGCTGTTTTGGACACATCTTCTTCTGCAATGAAGATCTGGTTATACCCAGAATATCCATCCAACATACTTAAATATTCAAAGCCTGCGGCTGAATCTACTAGCATTTCTGCCACAGGCATAGGATATTCATCCTTAGGAGTTGCTGCATTCACATCACAAAAATCTATGCATACTCTTAATGAACCGTTCTTTTTAATAACCGGCACAATATTAGCAATCCATTCAACATACCTTGTAGTTCTGATGAACATGCAATGTAGAAGTCTCTCGACCTCTGCTTTGATCTTCGAATGAATCTCTGGTGCGAACCTCCTAGGAGTTTGCTTGATGGGCTTTTTTCCTTCCTTTATGGGCAGCTTTAATTCGACCAAATCTCTCCCTAGACCAGGCATCTCATCGTAATCCCAAGCGAAACAATCTTTGTTTTCTTTCAATAACGCAATGACTCTTGATTTCAAAGCTGGCTCTAATTTTGCACTGACGTATGTTACCCTCTTCTGATCTACGTCTCCAAGATTTACTTCTTCGAGTGGATCTTGGGCTAACATCTTTATATTTGACGCCATTGGGTCTTTCTCGAATCCCAAGGGTTCTTCATCATAGATCGCGTCCAGCCTTTGACTCGCCTCTTCATTTGAGATCTCTTCAACTTGAACTGTGTCTTCAGGAGATTGAGGGATCAAATGTATCCCAGAACCCATCATTTCTGCCTCTCTTTGAATTGCATCGACAGTCATGTTTAATAATTCGGCTTCGAGAGCCGTTTTTCTTTTATTCTCGGCTATGTAAGCCGAATTCCTTTCGAAGAAAGATGACTCAGACATCATCAACGTCGTCATCCCAGCCTGTTGGCCGTCTTGTTGGCAAATGCTCCATTGGTGTGGTATCTTCTGGACCGTCCATTATTTCTCTATTCCATTGGAACCCATTTAGGTGTAGAGACAAATAGTATAAGGCATTTTTATTTGGGGTGCATATATCTTCCGTAGCATGGCAAGGCCCTATGTTTGCCAAGTTCTTGTCGAAACTGGTTTTATTGACTTGATTAACTTCAGCCATGTAGTAACTCTGATCTCCTTCGATGTTTTCTACTATGTCATCTTCCCTCCAAATGGTTAATCTTTGATGCATTGTCGAAGGCACTGCAGCAACTCCATGGATCCACTCTCTTCCTAGCAAAAGATTGTAATTCGTCTTTGCTGGTATCACCATGAACATCGATGGCCTTGTGACCGAACCCACGGTTAAATTCACTTGAATGACTCCTAAAGTTTGCCCTATTTTGCCTTCATAGTTAGACAAGACCATGTTATGTGGCCTTATATCAGTATCGAACATACCAATTCTCTTCAGCATGTATTGGGGCATTAGGTTCACTGCTGCCCCCCCCCCATCTACTAGGACTTTGTTAATGCCAACATTTTCAATCTTAGCCTTTATGTAGAGTTGTTTTAGATGGTTTCTCATACCTTCGTCAGGCCTCTCGAAGAAGGCATTCTGCTCTTCGACTGCCCCATTGTTTAGCACATAGTAACACACAGGTCTGTGTCTTGCCATCTCTTCTGCATCAACTTCCTCACAATCTTCAGCTTCTGTCTCTTGGTTAAACTCATGAGGGAGTACTGACACTATATTGCAATTGAAGTTTATAGACGATACTCAGCCTGAGTCGAAATCATTTGTCATCCTATCGTCTTCTTTCCAAGGGCTGGAATGCATCTTTTCTTCTTCCTTCTCATTTTCAGAATCGAACAACTTGCGTTCCACCGGAGGTTTACTTGCCCTTGCCCCCTGCATTGGGATTTTGTTGCTACTAGACTCTCCAATCTCCTTTTGTTTATATTCTCTCTGGGCCTTCTTCATCCTCTGGTGTCTTCTCCATTGGGATCTAGACATAGGATTTTTGCCCTTATAATTCTCCAACATGTACATCTCTCTATTTGAAGTCTGGAATTGCTTCCTATATGCCATTGCAGTACTTTCCCCTTGGTCCCAACTTTGCCATTTGTTGGTTCTCCCACCAACTTGCATCCATCTATCCCTGGGTATGTCTGCAGGGATTTTGAATGTGACCCTTCGAGCTCTAGGGTGAGGGCTGTCAGGCCTCTTCGATGGGGTCCGGTTGTCGAACACATACATGTTGGGATGGAGTCCCTGAGTCTCTCGACCCATGTAGAAATATACTCTTTCGAATGATCGCGCTAGTAGTTCGTCATAGACTGCTCCATATCTGGGACACAATACAACCTCAGTGTTTTCTTTGTGACATCTGACCAAGAAGCCTACTAAGCTTTCTTCAGTCCTTGGATATACCTTCAGCAATAGGTTTCCTCCTCTCCAGGGTTGTTCCATTCTTTCTCGTAGGGCCCTCTCAAAGTTAGCTTGAACCCTTCGATTCAACATAATCGAACACCTTGGGCACATTAGCATTTTTCCACCATTTTTCTCATGACAATTCCAGAGATAATCTTTCAAACTCTCCCCTCTCGGTGGGATTTCAATGTTTCCTTTCTCCCTTATCAGCCATTTTTCTAGTTCTTCTATTTTAGATAAAGGCCGCCTAACATTGACCATGTTAACAACTGCCGGAGGGGCTTCAGAAATCTGTATCTGCTGAAGTTTCGCCCTGAGGTCTTCAGTAGCCTCGCTAGTTTTCCCTTTCAGATCTTCAGTTATCTCTGCATCAAAGGATTCTTCAATATCAACATTGAAGACTGTATTTTCATTTAGGCTTTCAGTAGCCTGCTTTCCAGTTGAAATTATCTCCGATTCAGCAACATCAGTTTCAGACACTTCCACCATGTTGACGTCAAGTGGTTCACACAGGTTAGTGTCAGCAACATTCAAAGGGTCTGTGTCAACCTTCATATGATTCTTTGTTTTATCAGCAAATTTCAGACGTCCATCCTTGATAGCATTCTGAATTAGACCCCTCTTCTACGCTGTATGAATCTTTGAAAGACTCGCCGTCAACATCTTCAGCTTTAATGTATGCTACCCTCTCCTTCTTGTAACTTTTATTTGCTCTGGCCTTTTCTGCTTTTAGTCGTTCGACTTGTCGAACCCTGCCTGCCAATTGGGCCATATCCCTTAGGTATTGGGTATCTAGTTTCTTTCTGATTGAATAGTATAGACCGCCCACAGCCATTTCGACTAATTCATGTTCTGGGACAACCGTGATGCATCTTGACTTCAACAAACGGAACCTGCTCAAGTAATCATCTATAGGCTCCGTGAACTTCCTCTTGATGCTAGCCAATTCTTTCACACTTATCTTGGTTTGACCCATGTAGAATTGTTCATGAAACAATCTCTCCAAGTGTGCCCATGCGTCTATGGAATTTGGGGGTAAGGTAGTGAACCAAACAAAAGCATTTTTTGTTAGCGAACTAGGGAAGTATTTAATTCTCAAATCCTCGTTCCCTACTAGATCCCCTGCTTCCGTCAAATATCTGGCTATGTGTTCCACCGTTGATTCACTAGTGTCCCCTGAAAATTTCGTGAATTTGGGTACCTTGGTACCTCTTGGCAATTCTGTTTGCATAATATATTCGGATATGGGGGATGTGTAGTTTGGACGTCGAAGTCCAGTATTAAGGCAATTACTAGCCATTATTCTTTCTATCATGGGAGTGAGATTGTTTTTTGTTGCCAAATTGTCTCTCCTAACCCTATGTACAACTTCGTCAGGATGTTCGTCTCTTCCCACTACAACTACTCTAGGCTGTTGTTGGGGAACTGCTTGTCGACCAACGTTAGTCGTTTGATTTTGAGTTTCTAAATCTACCACTTGATTTCGTTCGACTAGCGTCGACCTAGGTGGCGGAACTGCATTTCGAATTTGTTCTAGAACTGGGTCCCCTTCTTGATAGGTTGATTGGTTGTTTCTTCGCCTATTTTGCGGGACTCCTAAGAAATCCGCCATTCGTCCTATTTGCGAAGATATTTTTTGATATGTTTCTACATTCTCCTGGTTAGTCCTGGCAATGTTTGTCGCTAAAGGATTAAAGATCGACCCCAATTCTCTAGCAAGGACACCTAACATATCATGGTTACTTGCATCCATTTCCTGTCGAAATGCCGCTTGACTACTGGTAGTTAAGGGAGGTATTTGGGCAGAGAAGCCTGTGTTTTGTGCGCTTCAACCTATCGAACCGACGTTAGGTGAAAACGCCGTTGGGTTAGGTGCAGTGTATGTGGGTCCTGCCCCTCGTAATCCTACCATGTATGAATATGGCATTCCATATGGGTTTTTGGGTCTCCAACTTTCTAAAAAGCAGATGAGGATGGTCCTGGGGTATATAATTGACTTGCAGCATTTGTCGAGAAAGGTGGTATCTCGCTTGCGCCTGTAAACGGAGGCACGATAGTCGAACTCGAGACTGGAACAGTCCCTGTTGGCCCTGACGTATTTTCGGGCATAGCCTGGGAACTACCTATGGCTGCAGATCCTGTCGAACCCGGTATATCCTGCGCTCCTTGAGTGGAAGTCGAAACATGCGTAGAATTTGCCGCTACTGTTCCTGACCCCTGTGGGGGATCTTGATCTCCCCCTCCACTGGCCACATTGACCATTTTCTTGTTGTACCTTCGTTTAGGAATCGGCTGTGCACTGCTGGTTAATTTACCGTTCCTAAGGTTCATACAAGGTCTTAATATTTTCTAGACAAAACAAAACAATCAATTAATAACAATCTGTTTGACACTGTCCCACTGGGCGTGCCAATTTGTTTACGGTGATTTCCGGTAAACAACCGCTAGTCCTCCAAACTATAAAATATACTTTGGTTACTCGCAGGATCGACTAGATTGATCCTAGGACATAGTCAAACAATTGCCTTTTGATATGAATTGTTTCATATTTGTTTGTTCTTGCTTCGAAAAACTCGTTTGTGATATGATCATATGACTATTCATGTGAAACAACACTTGTTATACATGTTAATATAACTTCGACAAAGAAAACATAAAAAAGCGTGTAAACTGCAGAAATATAAAGTGCAAGAATATAACGTGCAAGAATGTTAAATGCAGAAACGTAAAATGCTTCGAAATGAAAGTTAAACGAGAAAATAAAGAAATTGAAAAGATACTTGAATAAAGAAAGATACAAATGTATTTAAAATGGTGTTGGTGTCATACGTACATTTCTCAGCAACCTCGTTCTCTTAACACTTGATACTTGAGTAATTTGTGAGTGATTTGTACAAAATGAACACACAGAATCCTAACATTAAGACCCTTATTTATACTAATTTCGACCCTAACGGTCCTACACTAATCTGATGCCACGTTGCTCACATGAATCCCTGGGATGCCATCTGTCCGTGTTCGGTTACACAGACTATTTCGAAATTCAAATCCTCCCGCCTGAATCCTCTTTTGATACGTGGCAACGTGATCAGAACCGAGAATTCCACGAAAACACGTCAAGCTTCAGTACCCTTCGTATTTCGCAAAACGTTTAAGTCTTAAAGACAATTCACTTCGAATTAGCTCCAATTCTAATCATCTTTACTTCAATTTAAACAACATCCTCGAAACATGGCCATCAGTAGCCATTTTTAATCTCAGAAATAGTCATCAGTAACCATCCTTCTTCGAATTCTAACTCTTCAAAGAATATTTTCTTTAAACGAAATCTCCAGCCAACAAATTGCCCCCAATAAATGCCTGTTTCGAAAACAAGAGAAATAGGCGTTTCTTGTTATGACGAGATTTTGTTTTTACTCATTTTTTAGAGTTCCAAGACAACTGACTAACGTCATAATCATTTATGACTCCACTTTCAAAACGTCTTGTCATTTTCAAAAACGTCTTCTCAGAACTTGCATTCCCACGTTCTGTCATTACTTTATGATCATTACTCCTATATATTAGGAGTAAGGCTACCAACTGTTCGACCGCCGTTGGATTAAATCAACGCCTGCCGCGTGTCCTTTGACCTTTACCCAAAAGATTTGAAAGGGTTTCCGTTAAACCTTTAAATACTTGAACTTTACCCTCACATAACTTTCACTTCTATTCTCCTCCTATCATCACAGAAAAGAAATCCCCTTTGGTTTCGTTTAACCCAATTCTTAAAGCAATCTCATCCATGGCGTCTTCTTCAACTTCAAATGTTCTCCAACCTATTCAGAAGCTTCAAAATCCTACACAAATAGGGAATCAACAACACATTCCAGACCCAAACACCGCAGAAATTCGTGCTATCTACGCTTCTCAGGTAATCATTCCTTTTGAACTTTGTGAGAAAATTCACGCCTTCATGGGTCCTTTACCTGGAGGAAATAACCCTTCTCTGGGTAAATTTTTCCCTGCTTATTATAAAACTAGGCCCTTGGTTAACAAGAACAAGATAGATGAAGATGGCCACCCAATCTTAGCTAACACTGACAATGCAGGTGGCGCTCTGATTGAAGCCACTATGACCTTAGAAAAAATTAGGTTAAACTATGTAACCAATTCGTGAAAGTCTTTAGGTCAATCCCTTTAGCAAAAGATCCCGACCTATATTACGCTTGGCTAACTAAAGTGGAAAAACAAAAGGCTTCTTTTTGGAAACAACTAGGGATTTATGACCTAATCCAGTTATCCAAAACAGGTTTAGAGTATAACCAAACCATGCTAGTAGCGTCAGTTCATTTCTGGGATGCTTCTCACAATACTTTCCACCTTCCATGTGGAATGGTTACCCCTACTCTCTTCGACGTAGCCGCTATCACAGGGCTTCGACCAACTGGAGAAACCTTCGATCCCAATTTCATGGATACTGACACCATCACAAATTAGAAGTATAAGCTCGGAGAAAGCTCCTTCTGGGAGTTCCGTTAAGGGTCACCCAGCTACCTTTGTCGACACCTTTCACCTCAAAGAAAGAGAAGAAGAGACCTAGGATTGGGTCAATATTTAAAACCTCGTAAATAACTTCAAAGGCTTTAATGAACCCCCATCCATTTGGACGCAACTGAATGGGGGCTATGTTTAGGGTGGTTAGGAGGTCGGCCTCGAAATCGGAGAAGGAAATTTGGATTTTGAAGTCGTCAAGAACTTCAAGGCAGAAGTAAAAGCACTCTTCGTCTACGCCTTTTAGAAGGAAGAGGAAAATCGTCTCACCCTCCTCACAGGTCTTTAGTATCACATCCTCTCCGTTCTCAGTAGAGGAAAGGTTTTTAATGGCGCAGAGTTTGCCTATGTCACCGTAGTTGACCATACTGTGTTTATAGCTTAGCAGCCACTCATCTCCATTAACACTTCAACAAAGTATGATGATTCAGATTCCGAGTCAGAATCGCTAAAGGATTCATATATGTCTCCATAAACCTCTTTGATGATATGTGAGAATTCATTTCGCCATATGCGCCCCTCACATGATTTGAAGCATTGCTCCTAGAGAGTTTTCCTTTCTTGAGCATTGCGGGGAACAAACGTGTTCCTCGATTCATCATACTTCCTAATAACAATCATTGTCGCAAAAAATAAAATGCAGAGAAGAGGAAGGATGTTACTTGAGAAAAATATGCAGATAAGGGGAGGAAGAGAACTCTCTTAAAACTTCAAGTGTTACTTTTTTTAGTAAGGAGTGGTAAGAGAGAATGAAGGAGAAGCATTTAAATACTAAAATCCCCACGAACGACTATGTAGGAGAGTTATGGTGAAAAACACGTTTTCTGTAAAAATCATCATTACGCCGTAAGGTGAAGGGACATGACTTGAAGGTTTTTAACAATTCACCAGCGCACGCTAAGGCCTTGATGACCGTTGGATCGTGGAAAAGCTAATCTCCCAAACTTGTAAATAAATTGAAACTGTGCAGTTTAAAATATAAAGATTGTATTTAACACAGATTTAATAATGTTAAAATATAAAATTGTATACTGTCTTGCACAAACTCATATATAATCGTGAATTTAGTAAGTTATGTTTTTTGAATAGTCTTTTGAGTGAATAAGGTGTCTCAAGTGATATATTATAGTTGGATAATTTGTTGGTCGAAGATTTAATATCTAGCGACAACATTTATTGATATTTATGTATTAATGTAAATAAATTGTTAATAATTTTTTGAAGAAAAAAAGAAGAAGATATATTTATTTATATTTTGAAAACAATTATCGTAATTTGATTTGGAAATATCTAATAAAGCATAAAAAAAAATTGTAAAATTGGAATACAGTTGGTCTTTAAAATATTATGTCATTTTACACTATCAAAATATAATTAATGTCATTTTCTTCTTTAAAATAACTTTATATAAGACAGTTGAAGCCAAGAAATTTAATATTTATAATTAATAAATTAAAACAAGGAATTGACGTGCATGTACGAAACGGAGTTTTCACATTGAAATGGAGAGTACAATAGGTATTTCTTTATTTCAAGAACATCCAATTTCTTGTTTGCCACACTGAAGGCCCTTTTTAAGAAATTGCGTGTGACTTCTCACATTTAGTATGAATGCATTCATTCACTAGGCTTGATATTGATGTTGACATACAAACTTATATGTAAGAATTATTTATCTAATCTGCCACACAAAGCATATGTTGACATACACATGATATGATATGTCGTTTGAGTTTATTTCTCCACCGACTCGTAAAACTTGTGAAACAATGTCTCTGTAATTAAGCATTCATCTCTGATTTTCATATGAGAATATATAATGAATAATTTTAGTGCAGTTCAAAATGAAAGACATATAAAGTATGATTAAATGTGTTTTTGGTTCCTGTAAGTTAACGAATTTTTGATTTTAGTCCTTGAAAGTTTTTTTTTTTATCTGAGTCTCTATATCCTACTTTTTACTTGCGGTATCCACAGGAAAATCTGCAGGTTTTCTACGGGTTTTGATTTTAAGGACTAAAACGAATGCGAAAGTGAAATATAGGGACTCAAACAAAAAAATTATTTGAAGCGACGAAAATTAAAAACCCGCTAACTTACAGAGACCAAAAGTGCAATTAGGCTAATAAAATATTTAGATGAAAGTTGTTGAAGTATGACTTAAAATTTTAAGTGATGAAGAAAAAAGAATTATGTTTTGAAATTCCAAAAATTAAAAATAGCCCACGAGGGAGCTTCGTAGCAAAGTTGTTGTAGAGTGAAGTTGGCAATGGAGCTGACATCTGGACTTAAAGTAAGGTTGGTGAAAGAGTTGAAGCATCGATGCAAAGTGAGGCTGGCGGCGGAGCTGGTGCTTTAAAGCAGAGTGAGATTGGTGATGGCATCGATGCGGTGGCGCGAGAACCGTAGTTGCGGCATGATAGTGGACAGACAATTCGTTTTATTGGAACTCAGGTTTGATTTTCTCGATTTGCGTGTATTGGATTTCATTGTTTTGATTCATAGATTCGTTTGATAAATGATTGAGTTTTGAGCTTGTTATAAATTCGTTGAGTTTTAACGATTATTAATATGTATCTCCATCATTTTTTTTCTACACAACCTCCTTTAAAACTTTGAGAGTTCAAGACAAAGAGGAGAGTTTGAGAATAATAGTCATAATCTTAGAGAGAGAAGGATAAGTTCTAAAGAGTGTGTTATTATAATTTGTGAAACTCTTAGGATAGAAAGTTTATTCTTGGAAACTTCAGTGATCATTTTCTTGTAACTCATTTGTAATTGTTTGTTACAAATTTTGGAAGTATAGTAAATCAGAGAGATTTACTCTCTCCCATAGTAGATTGGTAAACAAGTTATTATGTTTCTTGTCTTTTATCTTTTTCTATTTCTACTATGTTAAGTTGCAGTGTTTTTGCATAAAAAGTTATTTTTACCGAAGACCATTTATTTTAGTTGTCATTATTTTTTGTCTCCACTCATCAATATTTTTGGTGTGATTGAAATTTTCAATTTTGCAATAAATGGCGTCCACCGCGAGGCAAAAGGATTCTGTTTACAAGTGAGCGTCGTGGGCTCTAAATTAAAGATCGAGAGTTTTTCCGAACACAGCGATTTGGGATCGTGGAAAGTGAAGATGCAAGCAACTTTAACTCGAGAAAATTGTATTGAAGCATTGAACGGTGAGACATCCAATGTTGTTCATTCATCATTAGCTAGTAAAGACTTTCATAAAAAAACAAGCTATGAGATTTAAGGTCAAGGCATGGTGGATGCATGACAGTTGTTTAAGAGCACTTTAATGAGTTTTGCAGAAGACAAAGGATGATAACGCATTTGACCATTGAGTTGTCATGGAGTTTTTATTTTAAGGTTGGTGGCAAATAAGCTTACCTGATCGACAGATATTCATTTATATGAATAGACTTCCAAGCACGTATGGAGGTTTGGAGTTGGAAGATTATAGCCTACTATCTTTTGAAGGTCATCAAAACTTTTTTATTGATCAAATCAAGCCAATTTAGCATAATAGTAAAGTTGTAGATTTTGTCTTCAATGGCTATCCAAGAGATTGGATGAGTTGTGAGATTTTGAAAGTGGAGTCTCAAGGATCAAAGTTCATCAATCATAGACGTATTACTATTAGTGAGTCCCATCAAGGGAAGAACAATAAAGACGTGGAGATGAAGCTTTTAGAAACTGTTAGAAGATGTAATTCATTGTTTTTGTAGGAAACCTATATTCGACATAGTTGTACTCAACCTAGTTGAAGTAGTTGTAGACAAAATTGTCAAAGTAAGCTAAATAGGAGTTAGCTGTATTCGACGAATTCGAGTACAACATGTAGTTGTCAAAGTGTAAGCATGTATTCGACAAAGTTGATACTGCAGTTTATAAATTGTATATTTTGGTTGCCTATATATACAGGTAACACTGTAGATCAATAATGCAACAATTTTATTTAGTAAAATCCCTTTTTACAATATAGTCTCTCTCTCTCTCTCTCTCTCTCTCTCTCTCTCTCTCCTCTCTTCTCTTTCTTATTCTTCAATTTCTTGAAAATCCTAATTGTTCCAACAAAAATAATGGCGGAGAAGATTCAATTATAAGTGGAGGTTCCTATTACATATACTAGTAGTAGTGAGAGAAAGATTGTAGAGGCCTCTGATTATCATTTGACTAGTGATATGGTAATGAGGGAGATTGTACCATCTCAAAAGGATGAATAGAAATTTTACTATAGATCAGACAACTCGCAAAATCGCGTTAAGTAAAGTTTTCAAACATGAGAAAGCGCGTTTGAACAATCAATATGATTTTACATATTTGTATTTGACATTTTTTTACTTCTTAGCACTAGAGAAAGATGAATCTTTTACAAAGAGTTTAAAGGTCCATGCATAACAATAGAGTAGTGTCTCATAAGACGAACATCATTTTTTAAATGATTGATTTTACCATTAAAAAAAGATAGTAGCAGAATTGTTGATCTTTTATTTCTGTGTGAATAATATTGTTTTCTATTATACAAATAAATAACAATAATAATAAAAAAAACAAAAGTGTCCTTAACATAACATTGTTAGCATAACTTGTTCATGGTCCCTCACCCGGCCCTTTTTCATTCCAAGACAACTTTATTTATTAGTATCAAATTCTATAATCCACACCCTCATCCACCTCCACACTTGCATAACATTGTTAGCAACCAAGAAACTATCTCCAAGCTGCTTCAACTGAGATAGATTACTTAGCACCATGAATGATACTGTGAAAGTAATCTCCACAAGTACAGTTCAAGCACCAATTAATAACAACACTAATGCAAACCCAACTGACTTTCAGAAAATTCATTTAACACCATGGGATCTCCAATTCATCCCACTTGAAACCATTCAAAAAGGCCTTCTTTTCCACCACCAAACCAATATTGACCCATCATCATTAAAAAACCAAATCCATCATTTGAATCAAACCCTTTCCACCACTCTTTCCTTCTTTCCACCCCTCGCCGGTCGTCTTGTAATCACTCAACACCAACAACAAGAAGAAAACAACAACCCCTCATCTTCATGTTACATCATCTGCAACAACCTTGGCGCGCTCTTCGTCCACGCCACAGCACAAAACACGACCGTTTCTGATATCCTTCAACCAGAAAACTATATTGTACCTCCCATTGTCTACTCTTTCTTCCCTCTCAACTGCGTCAAAAACTGGGAATCCACTTCCCATCCAATTCTTGCTGTCCAAGTAACCGAGTTATTGGACGGTATCTTCATAGGTTTCACAATGAACCACCTTGCAGCGGACGGAAAATCCTTTTGGCACTTCATCAATTCATGGTCTCAAATCTCACGAGGAGTTTCGTTAAACAAACATCCTTCACTCAAACGCTGGTTTCCGAACGATATTCTTCAACTTCCCATACGTTTCCCTTTCACAACTGAATTCATTCATAGCTCCAGGTCCACCAACGTAGCTGAAAGAGTATTCCATTTCACAAAGGAGAAGATCGCAGAACTGAAATCAAAAGCGAACACCGAAACTGAAACTGAGAATATTACAATCTCTTCACTTCAGGCGGTATTATCTCACGTTTTGCGTTCTGTGGTTCGTTGCGAAAGACTTGATCCACAACAAGAGGTTCTTTACATATTGGTGATCGGCGTTAGGCCAAGGATGATTCCACCGCTCGAAGATGAATATTTCGGGAACACAGCGTTTCTTTGTGGTTTTACAATGAAAGCATGGGAGATTATAGAGTGTGGGATTGGAAAGGTAGCATTGGAGATGAATAAGACGATTTCTGTGAATTCTGATTATGAGAAAATAAGAAACAGTTACGAGTGTTGGTTGAGAAACCCGAAGTTGCTTACGGATGGTGACTTGACTCGTTGTTATTCGATGACAACGAGCAGTTCTCCGAGGTTTGATGTTTACGGTAATGATTTCGGTTGGGGCAAGCCTGTGGCAGTTCGATGCGGGGGTGCGAATAAAAGAAATGGCAAGATAACTGTGTTTGCTGGAGCAGAAGAGGGAAGTATGGATATTTCACTGACTCTTCCTTATGAGATCTTGGAAGCCATGGGAAATGACACTCAGTTCATGCATTAGCGTGTGTCTATCTTGATTTGAGAGTACTATTTTGTGTGTGTCTATAATGAATAAGACGTTTCTCTATGTATTCTTGTCATAGTTTTCTTTTGCTTCAACCTTGTATACTTCATGTCATATCTTCACATTAATCATGTATGATTTATTTTCTTGTTTTTCATCAAGTTCTCGTCATTTCAACTGGTTTGGTTGTTAGTCTTGAATAGTTGCGTATTTATCAATGATAGAGTTGAAATTCATAGTCTGATGCATTTTGATGCAGAAGGTAAAATGGAGAGAAGTTCAAAATGTATTACTGTTGTGTTAACATTTACAATAGAGATGAGGTGAACTAGTTTATATACAAAGCTAACTCAAAAAAGCATAGAAATTTAGCTAAATATATTCTAAGTAACTGCTAATCAATCACAACTAATCTGTTACTTGCTGAGAGCTTTCAAAATTAGACTTCTCAAGAGCAAGGGAGCTTGCAAAAGTGACCTTGAGATTGGACTTTAATTCTTAAAGAGCAGTGGTTTCGAGAAGTTTGGTCAGAATATCAGCTATCTGAATAGCAGCAGGAACATGTTGTATGAGAAGTTTCTTAGACACCACTCTTTCGCGAATAAAGTGAATGTCCAACTCTATGTGTTAGGTGCGGACATGTAATACAGGATTATGTGAAAGAAAAATTGCACCCAAATTATTACATAATAATGTTGGATATAGAAAGGAATGCCAAGCTCCATGATAGATGTTGATCTCCGATCATCTAGACCAATCTGATCCACTAGTCCAATCCTAGTTCGTGAAGGTGTTGAGTTTGATTTTTATGAATCATTCTCTTAACTTGATTGAGAGGAAAAACACTAATATTCATATAAAAAACTCATGTGGCACTGAATATTCTCTTAATTTGAGTTTTCCGTCCACACTTTTGGTCCCTCCTATCAACGTCCATTAACAGAAGCTGATGTCGCATGCCATATGGCAGTGCCAGCATGGTAAGATGCTGACGAGTCATGCCACGTGGCTAAGTTCAAGAACGTACTAGAGCCGATAAAAAATTATAGCTAATCTGTAACCAAATTTTTAGCTAATCTCTAACAAATTCAAAAACCAGAAAATTTATCATATTGTCCATGACTCATCATTATTCATCGCGAACATAGTCTTTAAATCATTACAACAATTATACCCGACACAATTATCAGATGGCCATGTGAATTATAGTGAAAGCATACCAGCTATATAATGTGAAACAAAATATGTAGGACAATAAGAAAATAATGACATAACTTTGCCATGCATCACTATTCCACATGTCTCTGTCGTGCCTGCTTTCTATTAGCACTGCTTCCCTCATTTGTGGGTTTGATAATCTAAGCCTTTCTTCGTGCCTTGGTTTTCAAATAGTTTCGAACAGCTTACGTCGAAGGATACAAAACGGTTTTAACTTGTTTTCTATGTATAAACTTCACATCAAAATTTGTATAGTACTCAGAGAAAAACGTGCCCTTCATGGACCAAAACCTACAGTACGTATTTCTTAATGTCAAGAACGTCCAATTCTTTGCTTGCAACAATGCAGGTTCTTTTAAAGAAATTGGTGTGACTTCTCAGATACAGTATGCATGCATTCATTCACTAGGATTGTTATGGATGTTGACATTCAAAATTTGATGTTTCGTTTTCTCAAAAAACATCAACTTACACACGACATGACATTTGAGTTTGTTTCTCTTAAGTTATTTTCACATTGTGGTAAATTCACATCGTAATAACTGCAATCAATATTACAATATTTGTAACGACCGAAATCACTAAAGTCTTTGTGCAACCTTGACCATTATTTAAAACCGTGTATCCATGCAATTGCCATATTCAACCCAGAGCTTTAAAACCATAGTTCTTTAGAGAGTAAGAAGCACAAAAATGGTTACCATTAAAGCTTCTTACACTGTGATTCCAGAAGAATCGACACCAGAAGGTCGTTTATGGCTCTGCGATAAAGACCAAGTAGCATGTCATCGCCATATACCCACTATTTATATTTACAAACCAAAACAAAACCATGAAAACGCCATACACACTTTGAAAAACACTCTCAGTAAGATTCTAGTTCACTACTATCCTATAGCTGGAAGATTGTGTTACGCTGATGAAGCTAGTCGACGAATAGAATTGAATCTTAACGCAAAAGGAACTATTTTGCTTGAAGCTGAAACTACAAAAGAAATGAATGATTATGGTGACTTTTCACCTTCTGATTCAACCAAAGAGCTTGTTCCGATAATCGATTACACTCAACCTATCGAAGAAATTCCATTATTTCTTGTTCAACTCACGAGGTTTCATAACAATGAAGGTTTTGCAATAGGTGTTGCTTTTTCCCACCCTTTATCTGATGGACTTGGAGCCATTGGATTCATCAACTCATGGGCCAAAGTAGCAAGAGGAGAAACTTTAGAGTCTAATGAACTACCATTTTTAGATAGAACAATACTCAGATTCTCACACAAACCGTTGAAAGTACCGCGTTTTCAACACATGGAGTTGCATTCTCTTCCACTCATTCTAGGAAGAACAGACACAAGTCAAGAGAGAAAGAAAAAAACAACCGGAAAAACGTTGAAACTCTCTTTAGAACAAGTTGAGAAGTTGAAGAAAAAAGCCAATGAATTTCAAAAAGGGTCAAGCTCAAGGGCTTTTAGTAGATATGAAGCAATTGGTGCACATATATGGAGATGTGCATCAAAGGCACGTGAGCTTGAAGAGAATCAAGAAAGTGTTGTTAGATTCCATGCTGATATTAGAAAGAGAATGGTTCCACCTCTTCCTAAGAACATTTTCATGAATGCTTTGGCATTAACAGCAACAAAAGGGTGTATTGGAGAAATCATATCAAAGCCTTTGGGTTATGTTTCAGAAAAGTTAAGGGAAGCAAGTGAGTTGTTAACAGATGAGTATATAAGGTCACAGATTGATGTTATTAGGAGTTGTGAGAATATGGATGATGCAAGGGAGTTGTTTTTTGGTGATGAAACTGAGAATGCACCATATTTTGGGAATCCAAATTTTCAACTAACTAGTTGGATGGGAATGCCATTTTATGAAGCTGATTTTGGATGGGGGAAGCCTATTTACTTTGGATTTGCTTGTGTGTCTCCACATGATAGGGCATTCATTCTTCTTAATCCTGATGGAGATGGATCTGTTATTGTTTGTTTGCATTTTCAGATTGCACATTTGGAGCTTTTCAACAAGTTCTTCTATGGAGATATATGAAGCTTGGTTCTTTTCATGTATTGAAGATTTAGTTTACTATGTTGTTTGCATGCATCATTGTCTTGTTTATCAATCCCATATGGGAAACTAGATATTGGTATATACTTATGTAAACAAAAATTCTAATGTAACAAATCAACATGGTGTAGACAAAGTTCTGATAAAAACTGGTGTAAACAATCAACATGGTGTAAACAAAAACTAGTACATATATTGATAAAGTTTCTAATACATAATGGTTAAAAAATTTGGTGTAAACAATGAAACATTCGACTTAAAAACATTAAACTTATACGTTCTAATTAAAAACTCTTGTATAAACAACATTCAACTGAAATTTGGCATTGGTCTTAAACAACAAAACTGATGCATTCAACTGAAACATATTGATACATAATTCCATGGATTCAACCAAAACATACTGATTCAAAATTGGTTGTACTAATACAAAATTTCATTTAAAAATCATGAATATTAAAATAGAGAAAAAAGATAGAAAAATAAAACAAAATCTTCAAAAATTCCTTCCACTTCATAATGTTATTCATATCCACTTTAAGTTTCAACCAATCTTGCTTTTGCTCCTCAATTGTGACCCTTAATTTTTCAAGATTATCCAAATGCTTCCCATTTTCTTTTGTTAACTTTTCCAGTCTCCGTTTTCAGTCTCCGTTTTCGCTTCATCATAAATTGGTCATTCTCATCTTCCACTTCTTCATAGAACCAATTAAAGAAGCCACGCCTAATTTGGGTAGAGCCCTATGTAGATTATGAAACCAAACAAAGATGTTAAATCAACTATGGTTTCCTAATTTTTTGATAAGGATGAATAACTATAAAATTTTATCTTAAAATGTGGACATCCATAGAATTTCTTTCCAAAGTTACTATTGTAGTTCTACGAAGAACAACAATGACTCCACATTGACAGCTGGCTCTCCATCGCAGATTGAACTTCGGTAAACCTTCAAATCAAAACTTCCATAACGTTTCCCTTTTGCCATGGATGAACAACGCTCATGACTCATTCTCACAAGATTTCACAATTTAAAGCAACAGCGATGGCAATCAAGGATAATTGTGCCCTAATTCGATTTAGGGTTCATTTTTCAAAAGAGTTGAGAATAAACACTGTGAAAGCGAAGATTGTGATGAAAAAATGCCAATTATGATGCCACTCATGCAAAAATAGACGTCGTTTGTGAGAATTAGACAGAAAGGACTTATGTGACACAATTTAAAGAGATAAAGGATCAAACTGGTTTTTTAAAAGTTAAAGATCAAAGTGAACCGCGAATTAAAGATAAGAGACCAAAATGAATATTTAGTCGTAGTTATTTATTGATTGAATGATCATTCTCATTTTCACCTGAGTGAATTAGCAAGAAAAAAAAAAGAAGAAATTTGAACAAAATTAAAATTTGGAGAATTTTCTCCCTTCGTTTTAAGGATGTCAATTTGCATCTGTTAACGGGGATCCCATGGGAATTATCTGTTCAGAGTTCTGAAGTTGGAGAATTTTTTACACGCAGGGATAGGGATGGAGAGAAAAGTTCTCCCAATAACACTTCGGGGCGGGGATCGAAAAATATAATTTTTTTTAACATTCGATCTTTTTGGATCTCTGATTCTCGGTGGGGATGGAGATGGGAAAAAATATTTCTCCGTGACGGGGAACGGGGACAGCGATAGAGAAACTATTTAGAGACGGGGAAATGGAAAGCATCCTCCGCTGACATCCCTACTCATTTAGGTTTCATCAGTTACAAATACATTACAAAAGCGTAACGCGATGATCTTCAAAAGCGAGAAATTTAGCTTCATTGATTGTTTGTCATAGATTGTGTTTTATGCTTGGAGATGGCTATGTTCGTTTTATAAAAGAGTAAATCATTGTAATTTTTATTGTTGGAATATCCTACCGTTCTCGTGTTTTGAGACGTAGGAGCTTTTCCCTTGTATTGTGGGCGGAGTAACCCTTTTACTCCCGTTTAATCCATTGCCTATTGAAAAAAAAAAGCATAGAGTTAGTTTATCAACTTTGTTTTCTAAACTGCTAAAAATCATGCAAAATATTAGTCAGATGATCTAATAACTATAAATTACATATTTTATCATTTATTAAATAAAATCCTTATGAAATGTAGAAGATTTATTCTGCCACCTTAAAAAATTGATCTGACACCCTCACATATTTTTATAATGGTAAAATTATTCTAAATTAAATTTTATATAAAAATTCAAATGAAATACTCGATAGAGTAAGTGAAAAATTCGGTATGTTTTGAATTTTTTTGGACTTTTGAGAATTTCGGTAATATTTTTTTATTATTCAAAAAAATAATTAACACTATCAAATTTTTTGAAAAATCCGAAAACTCGCGGCGCTTATGCAAAAACCGTTCTTTTGAAAAATCAAGTAAAAACTCATAGATGTTTTAAAAAGTTGGTAAAAACTCGGATTTTTTTTAAAAATACAGTAAAAACTCATAGAGTGTTTGAAAAACCTGGTAAAAACTCAGATTGTTTGAAAATTTCAGTAAAAGCTCATAGACTTTTGAAAAATTCAGTTGTATTATGAAAATTCTGCTAACTCACGTCTCTGTTGAAAATTTAGTAGTGTTAATTGAAAAAATTGATAAAAACTCATAATTTGTTTGAAAAATATAATAGTGTTATGTTAAAAATCTGATAAAAAATCATGAGATTCTTAAAAAACAATTATAAATTGAAACAAATCAATTTAATTTGATAAAATTCATGAACCATAAACATCTATAATATTAAAAAAATCATATTTAATCATGATTTAATAATGATAAAGTGTGAGGTTGTAGACCATCTTACTCATAGACAACTGAGAAATTAATAAATTGTTTATTTCTATTTAAAAACAGTTATATTATACTTTAACAAATAATACAATTTTATTTATAAAATTTGTACAAAATTGATATATAAAATAATATGTCCTTTTACATTACCAAAAATAATTAATCATTTTTTTATTCTATGCCCAACAATAATAATTTTATATAATACAGTTGAAGGGAAGAAATTCATTATTTATAATAAATTATGAGAGGAGTTGTCGTGCATGTACCAAAACTGAGTTTTCATATTGAAGTGCAGAGTACAATAAGTATCTCTTAATTTCAAGAACATGCAAGTCCTTGTTTGCCACGATGAAGGCCCTTTTTAAGAAATTGCGTATGACCTCTCACAATGAGTGTGTATGCATTCATTCACTAGGCTTGTTATTGATGTCGACATTCAAAATTTGATCACACATTCTCACAAATTTATATGTAAGAATTATTTATCTAACTAAACACATGATATGATATGTCGTTTGAGTATATTTCTCCACCGACTAGTAACTTGTGAAATAATGCATTCATCTCTGATTTTCATATGAGAATGTAATGAGTAATTTCTCTGCAGTTCAAAATAAGAGACAAACATATGAAATATTTAGATGATAGTGGTGGAAGTATGAAGTAAAATTTTAATTGATGAAGAGAAAAATACATGTTTTTGAGATTGTAAAAAATAGAAATAATTGATAGAGAGCCAGGGTATAACGGGCGGTTAGGTTGTTGGAGTTTGGATTTAGTTTTTTCGATTTGCGTGTGTTGGGTTTCATTGTTTTGACTCGTAGATCCATTTGATATAGAGTTGAGTTTTTTATTTGTTATAAATTCTTTGAGTTTTATCCATTATAAATTTGTATCTCCGTTATTCTTTTCTACACAATCTTCATAACTTTGAGAGTTCATTACGCCAAATAAGACTTTAGACAGCGCTTTTTTAGGCTTTAGACAGCGCATTAAAGCGCTGTCTATTCCAGCGCTGTTGTAGGTAAAGACAGCGTTTCGTTAAAAGTAAAAGCGCTGCTAAATATTCCCTTTTGCACCCCTTTTACTTTTATAGCACTGCTAAAGGCCCCAGCGCTTTTACTTTTAAAGCGCTGCTAAAGGCCCCCTTTAGCAAGCGCTTTTACTTTTAAAGCACTGCTAAAGGCCCGCTTTAGCCAGCGCTTTTCTAAAACAAAATTTAAAAAAAAAAGTCTCTTTAGGCAGCTCTTTTACTGTAAAAGCGTTGTATAAAGCCCCCCCTTTAGGCAGCGGTTCTTTTTCAAAGCGCTGTTTAATGTCCACGAAATTTTTTATATAACATTTTTTAAAAAAAAGCACTTTTTGATATATATATATATATATATATATATATATATATATATATATATATATATATACAATTTTATATGCACAGATTTTAACCATATTTGCACCATGTTTTCACCACATTTTGCACCTGTATATACCATTACAAATTTCACCAAATTTTCACAAATTGGAGCTTCAATCCAATTAAAAACAATACCAAAAAATATACCATATACATTTGCACCAATGTACTTATATATATACTATTACTCTTGTACATAAATAAACGCTAATTAGTCATGCAACTATAGCAAAAGAATAATTAATTACCTGTAGAGAAAGTAAGCAACTTCTGGAACCACACACTATAAGACTTTTGGAAACGGTCAGAATTTCACTCTTCACAAGTAACCCCTAGCTAACAAAGATATTCCTGAAAAATATAAAATAAAAAAGTTAATTGTAGAGAAAAAGAAATATAAACTAAATGTGTTCATTAAAAAATTAAAAATTAAACTAATAAAAAAATATATTAAAACCAAATTCAATGAAAAACTATAGCTAACACTTGAACTATTTTCAACTATGAGAGGCCGGTAACAGAGACAAATCACCGACAAACCGCCATTTCGGTCTCCGAAAGTTTAACTCACAGTCAAATCGGTACATGAATGTATCAAAATTTCAACTAATTTAAAGTATTTTTAAAAACTTATCAGCAGCATATATATATATATATATATATATATATATATATATATATATATATATATATATATATATATATATATATATATATATATATATATATATATATATATATATATATATATATTAGTGCAGTCTTTTGCAGATACATGGTAAGACTGGCTATAATTGATTCCAGTGACTCTAACTCTCCCTAAGCTCCACCATGGCAGGCACTTTATAGCCCAATAGTGCTATATTTTTATAATTTAAAAGGAAAGTAATAGGAAGAAAGCATTCATATTTCAAACTGTGTAAACTTTGCACATAATTCAAACTATGTAAAATTTGCACATACTATAAACTATGTAACTGTAAGAAAACTTTCCACATAATTCTTGGAAGAACCAAAGAAAAATTTCTTTTGCCCTAGGAATATCCTTGAGTCACTTTATTGCCCTAATATTTCTTTTGCCCTATTTAAGCATTTATCGATTGGTGGGCGAGTTGTGCTCTTAAATTCGGTGTTGTCTAGCATTCCAATCTTCATGCTTTCATTCTTTAAAGCGCCAAAAGTGGTTATTAAAGAAATGATTAAGATTCAAAGGAATTTTTTGTGGGGAGGTTCGGAGGATAAGAAGAAGATTAATTGGATTGGATGGGATAATGTTTGTCTTTCTAAGAAGGAAGGAGGTTTAGGAGTCAAACATTGTGGTTTGTTTAATGAAGCATTGTTGAGTAAGTGGAGATGGAGGATTTTGAGTGGGGAAAATGTTTTATGGACTAAATTTCTTTCTTGCAGGTACGGTGATATTAGGAGAGCTATGCTTTCCAATTATGTGATTCACAAAAGAAACAAGGTGTCGCTTTGGTGGAAAGATCTTTGCTCGGTGGGCTCGGGAGGAAGTGGTCCGTTGGAAAATTGGTTTCCATCTGCTATTATATGCAAGTTGGGAAATGGAGAGCACATTGATTTTTGGTTAGATAGATGGCTAACGGGAGGAGCTCCTCTTTGTGACCGTTTTTCGTCTCTTTACCGGTTTGCGGAGGCTCTCGGTTCTAAAGTGGTTGACAACGGGTTTTGGATTTCGAGTGTGTTGGAGTGGCGAGTTAATTTTGATGATTTCTTTGTAGAAGAAGGCGAAGGCGGTAGTGTGGGAGATCTCATGCGGGTTTTAGATGGAAGAAAGCCTACAATTGATTTGGAAGATACTTACATTTGGTGGAAACATTCTTCTGGTTATTCAGTGAAAGCGGCTTATGAATTGTTGTTGGAAGGTCGACAGAGAAAGTAGGCCTTTGAAAGCAAAAATTGTCTTCCTGTTCGGCACCTCACTGAGTGAGAGCACTAGATAGCTGTTAGTAGAGCTGTCAATTTAAAGGGCTAGGGCCTAATATTTAAGGCCCTCAAAATATAAGGGGCCTAAATTTTTAAAAGCAATTGAGCCCCAGAATAAATAGTGCTTTAAATCAATGGCCCCTAAATTTTAAGTAAGGCCTTAAGGCCCAAACTTTTCCACAAAGTATTTTTCATAAAAAATTAAATTTTTTATTTTTCATTAAAAAGTTGATTTTTTTTTATTTTTTATTTTTAATAAATAAATTGACTTCTTTATTCGTTTATTTTGGAAGACTTGTTTTTTTTTCGAAAAAAGTCGAATTTTTCATATTTTCGTAAAAAAACAATTTTTTTGAAAAAATCGACTTTTATATTTTCGACAAAAGATCAATTTTTTCTCAGAAAAGTGAAATTTTATATTTTTGACAAAAAATCGATTTTTTTCCGGAAAAGTCGACTTTTTATATTTTCGATAAAAAATCAACTTTTTCTCGAAAAAGTTGATTTTTTATATTTTCGACAAAAAATCAATTTTTTCTCGAAAAAGTCGACTTTTTATATTATCGACAAAAAAATCAATTTTTTTCCGGAAATGTCGACATTTTATATTTTTGACAAAAAACATTATTTTTTTGAAAAAATCGACTTTATATATTTTCGACAAAAAATCTGTTTTATTTTGAAAAAGTGACGTTTTTATACTTTCGAAAAAAATCGATTTTTTTTCGAAAAAGTCGACTTATACATTTTCGACAAAAAATCAATTATTTCTCAAAAAAGTCAAATTTTAAATTTTTGACAAAAAATCGATTTTTTTCCTGGAAAAGTCGACTAAAATTTTAGAAAAAAAATCAATTTTTCTCGAAAAATCGACTATATATATTATCGATAAAAAATAGATTTTTTTCGGAAACGTCGACATTTTATAATTTTGGCAAAAAACAAATTTTTTTCGGAAAAACCGACTTTATATATTTTTGACAAAATATCTGTTTTTTCGGAAATGTCGACGTTTTATATTTTCGACAAAAATTCGATTTTTTTTTGGAAAAGTCAATGTTTCATATTTTCGACCAAAACTCGGATTTTTTTCAATAAAATCGACTTTTGGTATTTTCCGGAAAAAATGATTTTTTATATTTTCGAAAAAAGTTGTTTTTTTACCGGAAAAATCGACTTTGTGTTTTTCTATAAAAAATTGATTTAATTTTCGAAAATGTCGATTTTTTATATTTTTTTCGACAAAAAATCTATTTTTTCTTAAAAGGTCGAATTTTATATTTTCGATAAAAAATCGATGTTTCGGAAAGTCAAATTTTAATATTTTCGAAAAAAATCGTTTAATTTTCAAACTATTTAGTTTTCAAAAAATTATATTTTGGGGCCCTAAGTTAGGCCCCATAAAAAACAAAAATATGAAGGGGCATTGATAAATGGGGCCAAAAAAATGTTCATTTAGTATAGCGCCTAAAAAAAGAGGCCTTATAAGGGCCTAACTTTAGGACTTTGCAATTTAGGGCTTTTTTGACTCCTCTAGCTGTTAGATTGTGAAATATGGATGGGTGACAGGAGGCAACAAAGACACTATCTTGTACTGAAAAAATTTAGAAACTAATTAATAACTATTCTCCTTAACCTCTTTTCTTATATTGTCTTTTCATTCTTTTGAAGATTGTATGACATTTTTCTTGTTTCCATATTACAAGCACAACACATCATATTTAATAGTTTTACTCCCGGGTATTAATCCAAGACAGTTCCCAATACACAATAAAACAAGATATATAGATTTGAATACATATAAAGTTCATAATTAAGTTAACTGAAAATACGGCACCTTTGTCCCAGTTAAATAAATAGAGAAATCAAGCCATCACTCATCTCTTCACTAACAAAAAGACGCTTGGCGTTGTAGTACAAGATCCGACGAGGCCCTGCAGCATAAACAAAATTTAAAAAATTAATAATCATTATTAAATAGCTTATGGAAGACAAATCACCGACAAACCGCCATTTCGGTCTCCGAAAGTTTAACTCACTGTCAAATCGGTACATGAATAACTATGCTCCTTAACCTCTTTTCTTATATTGTCTTTTCATTCTTTTGAAGATTGTACGACATTTTTCTTGTTTCCATATTACAAGCACAACACAGCATATTTAATAGTTTTACTCCCGGGTATTAATCCAAGACAGTTCCCAATACACAATAAAACTAGATATACAGATTTGAATACATATAAAGTTCATAATTAAGTTAACTGAAAATACTGCACCTTTGTCCCAGTTAAATAAATAGAGAAATCAAGCCATCACTCACCTCTTCACTAACAAAAAGACGTTTGGCGTTGTAGTACAAGATCCGACGAGGCCCTGCAGCATAAACAAAATTTAAAAAATTTATAATCATTATTAAATAGCTTATGGAAGACAAATCACCGACAAACCGCCATTTCGGTCTCCGAAAGTTTAACTCACTGTCAAATCGGTACATGAATGTATCAAAATTTCAACTAATTTAAACTATGCGATCAGCAAATTGTTCAAGTAATTATTCTGCAAACAAAAATTTCCAACAGCAACAAAAGTTGAAATTCGTATCAGGCAATCCTCAAAATTTCAAGTTCTTTTCTTTAGTATAAGAACCACCTAGTATGAGTCTACCATATCATCCAAACTTCTCAGTTTAAAACATTAAGATACAATGGTGTTTGTGTGAAAGAGATCATGTGATTCACATTGATCTTAGTAGTTGCCAACTCTATGGAGAACATATCATATAGCTGTTCATATATTTTGGTATTCGAAAGTTTGGTTTTTGAAAGAGTGGAGTGAAATTTGATCTATATGTATGATCAAATCTAGTAGGACAAAGACTTGGTTGTTGTTCTCATTCGCGTTCTTATATTCATGTCATTCAATCTGAACAGGCAGCAGCATCCATTAAAGATGGAAAAAGAATCCTTTTTAGGTTTGACAGAGCTGCCTTTTCTTTTAAATTTCTTCCATTTAAAGTTCCATATCCAGTTCCATTCAAAGTATTTTTATAGAAACTCTATATTTCTAGGACTTATCAGCAGCATATATATAATGCAGGGAACCACATTTGTGCTTCAGAAGCAAACTCAACCTAGACAAAAGTTATTAACCGCAAAAGCTGAATGCAACATGACCTTGATCGTAATTTAAAAAGCATCTATCTCTCTAAGATTCAACTAAGATGTTCTGGTACAGAAACCTACTGGAGCATTAACATAATATCTCTCTCCCAGTTATAGAAAAACTTTGAAGAACAAGAGTAAAAATAAACCAGGGAAGAACCACGCTGGGATGTTGTTGATTATGGAACGGCGGTTGATGGCGGAAGAATGATTGATGGGTAGGTCGGCGGTGAGTGGCGGAGGTTGCTGACGGAGACAATGTTGGAACTGAATTGTGGAAGAGGAAGACGCGTGAGCTTGTATTGAAATTCTATAAACAATACTAAAGTAAATCCATACCTCTAATACCGAATAAGAACGATATAAACCTAGATGAAAGCAATTTCGTTTTGCAGAGAAAGAAAATCGCAACCACCGGTTAGATTAGGGTTTTTCAAATTCGCTGAAGGGATTTGCGTGAGAGAAGAAAGAGGAAATTTGCTGTCGTGGGTTCGATTAGGGTTCTTCGAATTTAAAAGGTTTGTGCGTGGATTTAGAAGGTTTGTTCGTGGATTTAGAAGATTGTTCGTGGGTTTTTCGTTTGGGAGAAGAAGAACGATAGTACTGGAGAATAGAAAGTAATGATAACAGTGATTAGAAACTATTTTTCAATTTCAATTTTAATCCACCTAAGGCAGCGCGCTTTTTCAGAAAGTGCTTTCTAATGTGAATCTAAGGCAGCGCTTTGCAAAAGCGTTTTCAAATGTGAACCTAAAGCAGCGCTTTTAAATTTTTTTTAAAAAAAATTATTTGACCTTGGACAGCGCTTTTTGAGAAGCGCTGGCTAATGTGGTCCTTTATCAGCGCTTTTGTTAAGCGATTTGTAAAGAAACCCTTTTAGCAGCGCTTTTCAGAAGCGTTGTCTAAGGTAGGCCTTTTAGCAGCGCTTTTACTCATTTTTGTATACAGTTTCTGTGTTTTATTTTTTATTTTACCTATAGCAGCGCTTTTGTATAAAATCGCTGTCTAAGGTGCACTGTCTAAAGGCCTTTTTGACGTAGTGGTTGAAGACAAAGAAAAGGGTTTAGGAATGCTTCTGCACGGATAAAAAATATATTTATGTATTTTTATTGCCTAGATCTGATTGGTTTTGTCTCTTGTCACTTCATGAAGTATTCCAATCACATTTTCAACATTATAGATGCAAATGAATGACATGGTGTGATTATACCATTGCTTAAAATTCTAATTGATGAATCAGGTCATTAGAAAAAGGGAAATTATATAATACTGGGTGTAGTGAGAATATATGAGAAATTAGTGGTATATGTTTAGCTGCCAAGATTAATTTTATGCCTTAGTAGTATTATTTAGTGAGAGGAGTGAATTAGGTAGGTTATACAAGTTTATTGAGAGAACCATTATGGTTAAGCAGTGAGAGAGGGTTTTCTTCATTTCTGAGGAACTTAGCTCGGGGATGGATTAGGATTCAACCTTTTCTGCTTACATGTCTTAATTAATCAAATTCATTCTATTTTATAAAGTTTTACTTCTTTAATTTCCTATTTTCTATTTTAGAATTTCGGGTTTCCATCGATTGCTGTTTTTTATTTTATTTTATATTATTATCATCAGTTTCTTATCTTAGTTACAAACAACTTCAAAAAAATCCTTAGACCTTAGTCATGGCAAAAGTTTTTTGAAAGAAGGAAAATATATTGCTTAATTAGGTAGTTATTAGGAATTTGAATACATAAGATTCTAAATAAGTTCAGATATAATTCTACAATAGCATTTACATGATGGTTATATAGGTATAGTTTGAAAAATGTTCCTTCCAAATATTAATAATTATCATCTAAAAAATGAACCGGGTTTGCATCATTGGGGTACCAGGTTTGATGATGATTATTAACTCTTTCCTCTATTAAAAATGAACCGTAAATATATAATTATAATAAATAAAATAGAATTTAAATAAATTTAAATAATAATATATTATATAATTAAAAAAGTTAATAAATAATTAAAATAAATAAAACAAAATTTTTGAATTTAAATAAATTAATAAAAATTATATATTATATAACTAAAAAAATTTAAAAAAAAAAAAATTAAAAAGAATTAAATAAAATTCCACGTGGCCTGATTAAAAAAATATTAAAAAACAAAAATAATACCACGTGGATTGCCAGTATGCAGCTAGAGAAAATCTTTGCTGCAATGTGGCAGTCAAGGGTGTATCCAAAGGAATCTAAAAAGTACGAGGGGATTTTAAAAAAAAAAACTTTACCAGGGGCTAAAAACAAATATTGCTAATATTACAAGAGGGCTTTGTATATTTAACCCTAAAAATTAATACCAAGACCCGAAACAAGTTCAAAAGCCCTCAAAACGATTTTAATCACTTTCACATGCTTCCAAGACCCTTCACCAACCAACAAAGTGTCGTCCGCAAATTGGAGAACATCAACACCACATCTCCTTCGAATTACAAACTTCTCAAGTTCTCCAATTTCAGTCGATTTTCTAACCAACCTTGCAAGAGCCTCTGCCACTATAACAAAAATAAAAGGCGATAATGGGTTACCTTGTCTTAAACCTTTGTTTACCATAAATTCCTTTGCTGGACTTCTGTTAACCAACACCGACATGTTACTTTTGAAAATTAGAATCTCCGTTCATTTTCTCCATTTCTCCCCAAAACCCATCCATACCAACAAGTAACGAAGAAAGTCCCAAGACACTTTATCGTACGCTTTTTCAAAGTCAAATTTGAAAAGAAGACAAGAACTACCCTTTTTTTTTTGCATAATCAAACACTTCGTTTGCCACTAAGACACCATCGAGCAATTGTCTTCCCTAGACAAAAACACTTTGACACTAAGATATAATAGAATTCAAAATTCGTTTCAATCTTCCCGCCAAAATTTTAGTTAGCACTTTGTACATACATCCCACCAAATAAATAGGTCTATAATCTTCCAAACATAAAGGGTCGGAGGACTTAGGGACCAAAGCCAAAAAGAAGATGAAACCGCCTTAGACAATTTTCCTCCCACAAAGAAATAATCAAAGAAACTCACAAAATCAACTTTAGTTTTAGTTGGGCATGAGTATCCTTAGAGTTAATTGATTTATGTTGGAAATTATGAGCATTAATTTCTTCAAGTTATGTTCCAAAATGACAAAAGTGAGAATGGCAATAAATGCTTCATAAATAGTCCCACATAGAAAGTGGAGCAAACTTTAAAAGCATTTATAAAGCACTTGGAACAATGTACATTCCAAAAAGAGCCAAAGAGGATAAAGTGCCACATAGTCATATGTGATGGTCCCAAGCCTTATGCCACTTGTCTCTACCAAAAACACCCTCGCCGGTGTCGCCACCGGCGACACCGGCTCCGGCTCCGGGACCGGGTCCGAGGGCGTGAGCGTAGAGGCGCTAGTGGCGGCTTGTAGACGACACTTGAGCACGTCGCATCGGAGCGATCGGGCTATTCGCGGCGCCGGTGGCGCTCCGGCGGGCGGCCCGGCCTTCGGCCGGCATACTGCGAATATGTTTTTATTATTGCCTAAAGTTTGATTTTTGAATTTGAATTCGGAATACATGACATTTCATGAAGTGGTGCATTGTATTTTTATGAACCATTGCAATTATATATTTTAAATAATATTGTTTCATGAAGAGTTGCAACTTATGAAACAGACATTTGCATGGGCTATAAATACAAGTCTGCTATTTCGGATTCAACACACAAAAATCATTATCCTCTGATATATTTTCCAGACAGCTTCCTTGCATTCGAGTTTCTTCATCGGTCTTGTGCAGACTCGAGTAAGGCTGAATTATCCTGGGTATTCAGGCCGTTCCAACTCTAAGACAATCGAGAGTGTGCTTGAAATACTTTTAAGGAAAGTGATTCCGTTCGCGATTCAGCCTGGATCCATTCGATCTCTCCGATATTTCTAACAATTTAAATTATTTTTTTAAAAAAAATTAATATTAAAAAATAATGTGGCATTGAATACTTTTATTTGATTGGAAGAAGATATTATATCCAACCAAATTCAAAAATACGAATGTGTTCATCTATTAATATCTTGATGTTCATTCATATTTTTTAAATAAAAATAAAACATGTATCTGTTTTCTAGAGTAAACTTTAAGAAGTTCAAAGCTACAAGTGATCGACAAATAAAAGCTATGTAAGAGGACCAACAATTCAAGGTAATTTCTCCTTTTCATAGTTGATTTTTCCATAAAAACACTAAAGTAGAAATCATAAGACTTTAATACACCTTTCACTTTAAGAAGTTCATAAAGTTTGACTATAGCAATGCTGGACTAAATGAGTTAATACCTACAAAAATAAAGTTTGGCTCATAATTATATACAGAATAAAAGTTCATAAAGAACACTCCTTCTTAAAAAGGAAAGAATTTAAATAATTCAAACATACACCCATCAATAATATTATTAATATAACTTTTTTAGAACTTATTTGAAAAAATTTAGATATTCTTAAAAATATTTTATAAAAATTGTTTGGTTAAAAAATAAATAAAATAATAATAAAATATATAGATTATCGATATTTTTATTTATGTGAATAAAAAATTCTCATCTTTAAAAATATAAAATTAAAAAATGTATGTAATTTTACTAAAAAAGTAATACATGAACTAATTTTTTATAAACTTGTATTAACCATGGAAATATTACTATATTCTTATTTTCACTTTTCTAAGAATATTTGTGGTGGACTTGAAATAAATACACCTTTGAAAAAATTAAATACTAATTAATTTTGAAGTGCCAAGTGTATGGTGAAAAGATGATACATTAATACTAACTATACAACAATAGATTTATGTAGATTTATCTAGATGCACACCTTACATCATGAACCTAATAACACATCACAATTATGAAGGTCTTTTTCATATAATACTTTTATGTCTATATATTAAGATTATACATATGATATTCACAGCAAAAGTATTGAAATTTTTACATTAGAAACAGTTTTTAAAATTTTTAGTCAAATGATCAATTTGAAAAGTGATACAAATAAATTACTTAAATATATTCATTGGTCACAAATTCATCAAAGACTTTTGTCTATTTTTGAATAGTATTTCAATAGTGAGATACGCACAATTTATGTCATTTGGCAGCATTGAATAGATTGGGACATTAAGGATAATAATAGAACCATAAAAGAGGGATTGTAGCCCCACAAAGGAATGCAACCCTTAGAGGAAACTAAACTGAAATGTCCAAATATTGAGGTCATTTTCTAATGTCATTAAGATGCTTTTCTCTGCCACGAGCCTACAAACAAACCTCATCTAGATAGAGTCGTAGAAAGTGGGTTATATTGTGAAAAACCAATAATTATAAGAAAATTATAAAACTCAAAATCATTCAAAAAAGAAATTAAGTTTAAAAATTTGACTACAAAAATCAATAGTAAATTTTTATTTATCTCTGGTTGAACTTCTGATTATTTATTCGGGTGGTGGTGTCATGTGACGGGGTGGAGGCACGCCACAATCGGGCGGCGACAAATCTTCGACCACAGTTCAAATGGGTTATGGGTTTTTGGTTGGGTCGGTTGGGTGAGGAGCTTTGTTGTAGGTTTGTTTTGAATCTTTTGGGTTATAGCGGTCATAAATATGAGTATTTATCTCTTTTTTCTTGGTTAAGAAAAGAAGACACAAGGAAGATGTCTTAATCCTAGTTAGAGATGCATGAGTAAAAACTATTTGGAATGTATTCATGAAATTTGGGAGATCTACGGAGACATAAGCGGATTGAGAAATACTTCTAAATGTCTTGAATTTGTGTGATTCTTATATAGAGTTTGAAAGATTAAGAAGTCCTTGTGTAAAAAATATAGTTATTTTTTAGAGTTTAGGATACTATTTTCTTGTAACTCATTTGTAACCTCTTGTAACAACTTTTGAAGGTGTAGTGAAATGGAGGGTTGCTTTTTCCCTATAGTATATCAATTTGATAGAATTGGGTAACCAAGTTTTTTGTGTACTCGTCTTATATATTCCTTTTGTTTGTTATGGATTTTCTTATAGTGTTTGACATGTTAATTTTTTCTTGAGCCATTTATTTTGGTTATTATTGTTCTTTGTCCCACAAATCATTATCCGTGCCGAGATTAATATTATTATAGTTATATTTCACAACGAGAAGGTCCTTGTGTGGTTAAAACCTTTCAATTTCATCAGACGTGGCACCCACAATGGAGAAAATGGGTTAAGTTTACAAGTGAATATCATGAGTTTTAAATGAAATATCGATAAAAAAATTGGAGACAATGCTTTTGGGCTGTGGAAAGTGAAGAAGCATGCAATATTAATTCAAGAGAATTTCGTTAAAGTATTGAAGGGTGAGACATCTATATTTGCACTCCTAACAGAAACAAAGAATGCCAAGATGGTGGATAAGGTCATATCTCGAGGATAAAGTTCTAAGGAAAATGCATAGGGATAAGACCGTAGCTTCAATATGGGAAAATCTTGAAGCGTTGTATATAATCTAGTCTTTGACTCATAGGTTGTTTTTGAAACAACAACTCTACTAATTTCAAATGGTAAAGAACAAATCTATAGTAGAGCATTTGACATAATTTTACAAGATCAATTATGTTCTTGAAAATATTGAGTAAAAATTGATGATGAGGACTAGGAAATACTCTTGTTAAGCTCATTACCCAAATTATTTAAGCATTTCAAGGAATATCTTCTTTATGGCAAGGAATATATCATTGCTTTGGATGAAGTTCAGACAACTGTAAGATCCAAGGAGTTTTCAATAATGAAGTATTTGAAGGTTAATGATATTGGTGAAAGTTTGAGTATCCCAATATGATGGAGTTGTAGTAGAGGGAAATCCAAATCTAAAGATTTTGATAAGTCAAGAATAAATTAATTTATTTTTAATAAAACCAATCACTTAAAGAAAAAATTTCTTGAGAATGGGTAAAGATTATTGTTTTCTGATTGCAATTGTCTCATATGAGGATAAGTATGGTTATGAGAGTGATGGAGCACTAGTGGTGTTCACTTTGGAAACTATAAATATATGGGTCACGGAGTCATAATTCTCTTGTCACATGTACTTAAAGAAAGTAAGGAAAGAATACTTTGAGATTCGCAAGAAAGAAGGGATGAAAATGCATTTTACCGCATCTGACATGGTGCTAGGAGTTGAGTTTCTAGAATGTTTATAGGGTAAGTTTAGAACCAAAACAACTTACCTGGTCATAAGATATTCATTCACATGGATAAACTTTCAAGCACCTATGCAGGTTTGGAGTAGGAAATCAGCATACTATTCTTCTTGCTTGTTGTATATTTGCTTATCGATTAGGGTAAAAAAGTTTTTTTTTGGTATAGTCGTCTTTCATTTTCTTCTTACTTGTTGTGGATTTACTTACACTTTTTGGCAGATTAATTTTAGCTTGAAGTCATTTATTTTGGCTGTCATTATTCTTTGTCTCACACGTCATTATTGATGGTGTGATTAATATTATTGTTAGATTTCACAACGAGAAGGTCTTAATGTGGTTGAACCTTTCAATTTCATAATATTTTTTAATATAATCGAAATTACACTTTATTCCAAAATATGAAGAAATTCCTGATCTTCTTAATAGATCAGACACACAACTAAAATAAGTTAAACTGACCATTCAATTTGCATCCTCTCAGAGATAATTTGTCTAACCATAGTGTTGGTCATAAAACTTCGAAATCCTAACTTTTTTTTATAAAGTGTAATACCTTACCGAAAAATGAGCATTCATAAGATAAATATTGAGTAGATTCTTCTAAACTCCGTTCACTTACTCAATATTTCCACCTGATACATCAATACTATGTTTTAGCAAATTGTCTTGATTTCGACGACTTTCTTGAGTATCAAATTGTTGAGGTGTTGTATGTTATAACTCAATTGACAAAAATCGATATTGTTAGGTTGAATATCATTAGAATCGTCTTTGATGACGTACAAGGCGAATTACCGCACATAGTCCAAAAAAATCCATATTTAAATTATGATTAAATAGAATCTCATAAAATGTTTATCACAATTAAACTTTAGTTAAATAGTATCTTTATTTATTTTGTCACAATTAAACTACAACTAATCTATGCAGAGTCTTCAAAAACTTAAAATAATGATGAATATCTTTTATATTTAAGTGTGAATTTTTAAGAAAAAATACACAAGATTAATAACATTTGTTTCAATTTCTAGATAGTGACACAATTATGTTTTGTCTATTTCTTATTATATTATTAAGCATGATTCTCATTCATTTACCAAACCATAATCCTCTCTCGTTTTCGTTTTCCCGCCTGCAAAGACTGAAAGATGCTTGTTTTGGCGTATTATAAGATGTAAATATAATGCAATATATTCTTTCCATCATGTGTCTTTTTCATTCAATTTTATTGCTTCTAAGTTCATGAATGAGACTTAGCTTTTAATAATGTTTTGATTAAGCATTAATTGTGGTTTGATTTTGACTCTAATTTTTTAATTTTAGTTGAATCCAGATATATTCGGTTGTTACTTGTTAGTTAGGGATTAATGCTCTAGAAAAATTAATTATGGGGTCAAATATAAAAAGTGGATCTTATAATTCAGAAGAAGACATGGAATAGTTGTTTTACTTGACAATACAATCCTTGCAACAACAATAAAATTAAGATGTTGAATTGTCCATTGTTGAAATTTCTTTAACATGAAGTGACACATTGATAGATGGAAAAAAATATGATTCAGAATTTAAGTTCAAATAAAAGTGTTTTAATAAATTTTTTATTTTATTGTAGAATTGACCTCCAATTTAAATTAATCGATTCAGTTGATCGAATATTGGTGATAAAAACAAAAATAAATAAATAAAATAAAAATAAAAACTAACTTAGTTATTGACCTCCGATTTATATATATATATATATATATATATATATATATATATATATATATATATATATATATATATATATATATATATATATATAAAGTATTTTCAAATTTTCATGTATTAATGACTCTTTCCACCAATGCTCCTATTAAATAAGAATTGAACTGAAATTTGTATAAAATGTTTAGGAATGAAGTTAAATTTAAAAATTATAATAAAAAATTAAAATCTTAAATATAAAAGTAAGAATAAAATATTAAGAGAAGTAATTCTCGTTGGCCTGGCCAGCAGAGCACATTATATTGTTTTGTCGGCAATAATACATTGATACATTAATTTAAAGCATTCTCTATTTGTTTATAAGTAGTGCAATTAGTATAATTATGTGGGCGCTTTTAAATATAAAGAATCTGGTTAGCCTAAATCGATTAACCGTCAAATATAGGATCAATTTTTTAGGTAATCTTTAGATATATGTTTGGTGAAGTGTGTTTAGTGCTAGAGACCTTGTGAGGTATGAGGTGGAGAATCGGAGATGGTTCAAGGGTGCGGATATGGGAGAACAATTGGATTTCGGATAACTAGGGATTTAAAATTTTCGGTGCTGCTAGAGGGATGGATAGGGAGGCAAAGGTTTTTGAGCTGATTGATCATGATTTATGCGGGTGGTGGAAAGATGTTTCGATACAGCTGAGGCAAATCTTGAGTATTTCCCTCCCAATGCGCCAATCTGTTGATGCCTGAATTTGGCATGGTGAAGTCGGTGGTAATTAGGAATGGCAAAAAACCTCATATTCATGCAGGGCCGGCCCAATCAAATTGGAGGCCCTGTTCTAATATTGAAAATGGGCCTAAAATATTATATATATATATATATATTAAAAATGAAGCACCAAACAATACAATTATATATCAAGAAAAATCAATTTTATTAAGTAGAGGAAATTAAGAGTTAGTAATCAAAATTAGGAATTAGGATTTAATTAGAAAAACTCAATTTCTAATTCCAACATGCTTTCAAACAAATAAGTTCTTTGTGTCTATTGGTGTTGGTCTTCAATTTCACAGGATACAATTGTTAACATTTGTATATTAAGCTACGCATTTATCTCAAAAAGAATAATACATTATTCAACAAACAACGAACAATAATCTCCTAAATATTCAACAAACAACAACTAAGAAGTTATTTGAAGTAGTTATAGGACTTAAAAGAATGTATAACTAAGATATTGTTCTTCCCAGTGCTTCCTACTAAAGAATTTCTTCGACTTGGTTGAGGATGATTGTGTTCTGCAGTGCCAGTGCAGTGTATGTAACCCAATAAATTTTGGGATCTAAATAATTCTTTGCAACATGTTACTTTGACGAATATCCTTTGGAACTTCTACATCTAAAGTAGATCGATGAATAAGCTGAACCCAGTGGGGTTTCTAATTATTCAACAAACAACAAACAATTTTTTGCACACATAAATCTGCTACTTTCCTAATTCCTCTATATTTGATTTCTAATTAAGTTCCTACTACTTCTTCAACATTTAAGAAACAAGAACATTAATAATTCATTTATATTTTTTCTACTATACCACCAAATCCAATAAAAGTAAAATATGTGAATAAAAATCTTATCACTTAGTCGACTATTAACTATTAACTTTCATCCACTGTGGTGAGTCTGTCGGATGTCGCAACTTTCCATCAATAATTCTTTCATCTGCATGCCAAGTCAAGTGTCTTGAATCGGTTTCACTACGATACATGCGTCTAAATCTCAGAATTATAGGAAAATACCATAAGACTTTGGCCGGAGACAACTTTTTCTTATATCGAGGGGCACCGCATTTAGGACACTCATTCAACGCTGCATACTCGTTTCGAAACAAAACGCAATCGTTTGGACATGCATGTATCTTATCATAGCTCATGCCAATAGAGGACAACATCTTTTTGGCTTCATACGTTCGATTGGGAAGAACATTATCCTCTGGTAGCATATCTTTCATAAGGGCTAATAACTCTGTGAAACTTTTATCCGACCATCCATTGTCCGCCTTTAAGTTCTACAACTTTAACACCGCAGACAATCTTGTGAATTTTGAACAACCATCATACAACGGTTTCTCTGCATCACTTACCAACCTCTCGAACATTTTGGGACAATCCTCAAGATCTTCTTCAAGCGCTTCTGCAATCTCTTCGACTCGATCATAATCGTATGTGTCTGTGCAATCGTCGTTTGAAGCATACTTTGTATTGCACCTCGACTCAACATTCCCGTTACTTTTCTCACCATGCAAACTCCAAACTGTATAACTTCTATCAATTCCAAACCGTAGTAAATGCGATGCCAACTGATTCCCGTCAACCTTACCCCCATAACAGCAACCCATGCAAGGACACGCCATTTGAATCAGGTCTTTGGAGTGCGCAACCGCAAACTTAACGAATTCCCATACCCCTTTCTCGTACTCTTTCGACAATCGGTTTGAATTCATCCATGTCTTATCCATGTCTTAATTAAGCTAAACAAAAACGATCAAAATTTCACTCTTCACAAGTAACCCCTATAGCGAATTCAATTCACAAAGTTAGTAAGTTCATCACTTAGCGATTAACGAAATTGACATCAAGAATATTCCACATGTCGGAATAATGAGTATTACTTAATATAATCTAAAAGTTACAAAGTTAGTAAGTTCATCACTTAAAAATCAGAGAATATTCCACATGTCGGAATAATGAGTATTACACTACACCAATGAGAATGACACAAAGGGACATGGCAGTTCAATTGTTAGTGTTTTGTTCTGTTTTTAGTCTGGAATCAGAGAAAATAAGCCACAGGCTGGTAGGGAAAAATTATGTTACAGAACTATTAGATTTAACATGCAACCTCTTTAGTCTACCACAAATATATTATAACATAAACCTCTCTTATATCTATCTATTAAAACAATATTAAAACAGTTTAGAATCTATCACTCATGTTAAAACTTCAATACATTAAAACATTAACACAGTTTAGAATCTATCACTCATGTCTTAATTAAGCTAAACAAAAACAACTAATTATTAAGGCACATAACGGTATAATGCGTTTCTGTCAAAACGAAAAGGATACACGGAATGAATCCGAAGCAATAAAACGCAACATATTACTTTGACGAGAGAGAACAATTAATTACCTGTATAGTAGTAAGAAACTTCTAGACCCACACAATGTAAGATTCTTGAAAACGATCAAACTTTCACTCTTCACAAATAACCCCTATCTAGCAAAGATATTCCTGAAAAATATAAAATAAAAAACTTAATTGAAGAGTATAAAATGACATGGATAGACAAGCATTTTTACATGTGTATTTATTGAGCATAAGTAGTGCATTAATGTGAGTATACAAAATGAGGTCATACTCCATAACTTAAAAACCAACAAGTTCATGGTATATTCCAATTAAGTTCAAAAGTGGGCAAAACAAGAATTAACTCATGGTTTTATCATGCTATTAGTATCCGGGCAGCCACAACAACAATAGTAAATCATGGTTTTATTGTTAAGTAAGCTAAACAAAAACACTAATTATTCACGTAACTAATTGAACAAGAAGAGGCTATTGAATCTTATCTTAACACATATTGAAATTATATAAGAATATTATAATAACAATTCAATTTGAATTGAAACTAATTAGACATGACATATTAGACACAATTTCTAACAATTTATAACAACTACTAAGCTATGTCAAGAAGTTTAATAAGTTCTCAAAGATTAGAAAAGTGTTACTGCCGCTTATGAATTTTACAATTCCTAATCAAAACATTTCATTTATCAAAATTACTAGATTACTTATAACAACCGGAACCTTTTAATGGAGGATGCACATGAAATCATAAGAAGCATACTTTAGATGAAAACATTGATTATTCATAAACCTTAGAACATGTATACAGATTTTCTAAATCAACACACCAGGGGATTAATATATCAGACAACTAAGTTAGAGATTAATGGGAGGAACCAACTAAAGGCAAATGAGATTACACAGAAAACTGAGATATCAGAGACCGAACTTTCATTGACAAATCAAAGGCAAGATTCACCTCAAGAAATTAATACCAGGCAATTACTAATTCAACAAATTCCATAGATAGTTTATCAACCCAACAATTATAAGCATCAGGTGAACCGAATCTAAGGAAAGAAAAATCTTTTATAGCTATGTATCAAAGATAAAAACAGAATTTCAACTATAAAAAACATATGAATAAACACTAAAATCATGTTTATATATATATATATATATATATATATATATATATATATATATATATATATATATATATAATTTTCCTAAGCAGGAGAATGTATCAAAGTATTTTCACAACATATCGATTGTCGGCAGCATAACGACGTAGTAATCTCTCAGCATCAAACATATTATACTCTCAGATTATAGTGTCTGATGGATAAAACCAGCATCAAACCAGAATCAAACCACAGCATTGTTATTCAATTGAAATGAATAAATATAATTTCAGTGTTATGGAATTTACCAGGAGTTGGAGAATGGCGTTTGTGAGGGGAAGCTTGAAAAGAAGAAGCAGAGACGGCCGGAGTAGCAACAGACAGAGTTGCAAAGACGAAAAGAGAGAGGGTCGGAGCGAGGCGGCGACGATGATAATAGGGTTTAGGTATCTGATGGAAGAACGGAGACGGCGATAATAGGGTTTTAGTATCGGAGCAATAGAACAGCGACGGCGACAGAGGACGGAGGCTAGGGCTCTGAGTTCGTCGGAGAAGAAAGCGTATGTTTGTGAAAATAGAGTTCTGAAAGAGGCAAAGAACGCGTACAATTTTTGTTATTTTGTTTAAAAAAATTAATTTTAAAAGGGCTACGCCAGCGCTTTCAGTAAAGCGCTCTCATACCCCCCCCCCTTATACCAGCGCTTTTGCTAAAGCGCTCTCATATCCCCCACTATAGCAGCGCTTTTGCTAAAGCGCTTTCATACCCCCCCTCCTTTACCAGCGCTTTTACTAAAGCGCTTTCATACCCCCCGTATATCGGCGCTTTCCAAAAGCGCTTTCATACCCCCCCCCCTTTACCAGCGCTTTTTCCTCTTCTTTTTTAATTTTGTTTTTACCGAGCCCTATAGCAGCGCTTTTCCTAAAAGCGCTTTCATAGATGCGCTGCTAAAAGACAAATTTGGCATAGTGGTCAATAAGTACATAACTCCTCTGAAACACCTTCATTTTGTCGTGTCTCCATTGACGTCGTCGTAAATTTGTGGTAGACGTGTTGCGGAAAAAAAAGCGTTTTCTTGTGACTCCGTTGACGTAAACTCGTTTTCATTTTTGAAAGAGGTTGAAGTGAATAAACGAAAGGGCAAGAGCAACCGAAGAATGAAGAAAGAGAAGAGCATGTGTTGTTTTTAACGGAGTCTAAAATTTCTGGTTGGATTTGTGTTATTAGGGTTTGTCGTTATTTTCTACAGTAATAAAAAAAATTGGGCCCCCAAAATTTTGGGGCCCAGTGCTACAGCACAGCTTGCACATGCTAAAGGTCGGGCATGTATTCATGGGTATCCGCGGATAAAATCCATCACGGATACGGATGGAATGGTTTAATGGGTATCCACGAATAAAATAACATATATTTAATTACTTGTTTTCTTATGTGCAGGAAATATAGATTTGATGGTACCCGTATCCGTTAATAATTAGCAAACTTACTTAAATATTAATTTGTTTAATATAAAATTATTATTATTATATATTATTAGAATTATTTAGTTGAATATGTAATTATTATTATTTTGTTGAATTTATTTATTTGATAAAAAAAGAAATAAAATGAATGTGATTTATTATTATTATTATGGGTTAAATTTTAAAAAAAAAAATTGTCTTTAATATGGATATGAAAAATTTTATTATATTTTTTTAAGTATTTAAATAATAATATTCATGAATATCCATTTAATACTCGTGGGTATCTCAAAATCCACGGATATCCGTTTGGCAGATACCCACACGGGTATGGGCAAATACATATATCATATTTCTTAAATAGGGCGGGGTTGTGGGGAACTAGTATTCGTGTCCAAGGGTATCCATTGTCATCCCTAATGATAACTACTTAGTGAAGTCTGTCCATCGCATGCTTATTTTGGAGAAGGATACCATGAAGTGTGGATCCTCGAATCATAGTCAGAACGAGTTTTGGAAGAGAATTTGGAACTCATTTGGAGACTGTGCAAGAACATCCTTCCCACTAAAGGTAACTTAATTAAAAGAGGTTGGTGTATTGAATCCTTATGCCCTTTGTTCTGGACTGGCCAAATGGCAAGGCATGTCCCTATCCACTTCCAAGTCCAAAGTGGTCCAATAACGACGGCCCAACCAGCTAGGACAAGTAGAAGGTAATTTCCCTTTTTTCCCCTCCGCCTGGCACACGGTTGCCCAGGCCTCTGCCCCTCCGTCGGGCACACGACTGCCCATTGTCACGCCTCTGCCCCTCCGCCTGGCACACGGCTACCCAGGCCTCTGCCCCCTCCGTCGGACACACGGCTGCCCAGAGTCATGCCTCTGCCCCTCAATCGGGCACACGGCTGCCCAGGGGCTCCTAGTTTTCACCTTACCTGTATGCGTCGAGCAGAACACCCAGGATTACGAGCAGGATTTTTCCTCCCTTACTTTTACGCAGAAATCCTGGCAGTTAGGCTCATGTTCTAGTCTGAGTCGAGCAGGCCCAATGACGAGCGAACACGATTCAGGGCCCAAACCCAATTGAGCGTGCTCTTTCCATTGATTGTTGGAACTTCAGCCCCACGTGCTCCACGGAGAGCACATGGTCACCCAATAGTGGGAATTCCGGTCAACTTCCTCTTTGAACCCTACGTGCGGTTCAACCAGGATATGAGTCACTTGCTAACTCTGCCATACGACGTGGCATCCTGGCAGTTTCCTGTGTTTTGGGCCTCCAACGATCCATCCCAAAATATGGAAATCTTGGCCCCGCGCTAAGGGATATAAATACCCTCTTTCACTAGAGGATCGGGTAACTCATTCATTCTCGCCTAATCTCTGTACTTGCTCTCCTTTGCTCTCTATCTCACTTTGGCATCGAAGTACCTTGCAGATACACCCCCCTGTTCTATAAGATCACAGTTGCGGGCCTTGACGACCCACTCTGATAAGGTCAGATCACCCTTTTTGGAGTCTAGCTCCCAATACTGTCGCCCACCTGTTCCTGCATTGTTCTATTGCTAAGCTGGTGTGGTTTGCTTTGCCGACATAATTAAGAGTGTCTAAGAACCTGAATCTTGTAGAGTGGATGAAGGTTTGTCTAAATAGCAAGGAGACTTTCATGGTTCAACTGATATGCACTACTCTGAGGAAAATCTAGCAGACGCGAAACAAAATGGTTTTTGAGAAAAAAATAGGTTGATCCAAGGTGGATAGCTCACGAGGCTGAGGAATATGGCTTGGAGTCCCTAAGGGCGTTTGAAGCGATCAATAGCAGGGAAAGAAGGCTAGCCATTTGTAGTACCACCAACTTTCATGAGGATACACATGCAATTTTTGTGGATGTGGGTTGTTTTTCCAACAGTTTCCTGGTTCTTGTTTGTGTCATCAAGGACATGTGCAATAATGTGGTTCTGGCTGTGAATAACAAAGTTAGCAGTGATGCAGGCCCGAATGTGGAAGAATTGTTAGTCCTGAGATGAGGATTTGTGTTGGCCAAAGGTACTAGCCTGTCTAAAACCATTTCACTCTGCGGTGACTGTGGTAGACAGTTTGAATGGTATTTCATCGTGTGTTGTCATTGAACCAGTGATTGAGGATTGCAAGGATTTGTTAAAGGAGTTTTATGCTTCTGTTGTTTTATTTGTTGGTAGAGATAGAAATGTTGAGACTCACTCTTTAGTTGGTTTTGGTAATGTTGTGGGTTCTAAGACTTGATTGGGTTTTATCTCATCACATGTTGTTCCCCTTTCTATTTATTTGGTTAAATTAATTGGGTTGGTTATATTAAAAAAAGGTACTCCTTAGGGAAAAAAAGGTATGGCATACAATGAAAAATGAATATAAGTTTGTTGAATCAATCTCAAGTTTAATAAGACTAGTCATTCAAAATTTTATCAATAATGGTATGTTTAACTTGGTTTACAAAATGATTGTTGAGATGGAAATTGACATAGATCATTTCCATGCCTTCAACATAGTCATGATATCATTTTCTTATGTAACAGGGTTCAGGTTGGATGATAGAGGAAAGAAAGCACTCTAGTAGGTTTAGAAAACCCAAAGTTATGATATTTGAATCTAATCAAAGATCTAAAGGAACTAATAGAACACCCATAGTTAAGAGGTTGGGTTCAATACTTATAGCAACTCATGGTGATTCAAATTTCAGAAAACCTATCAAGATTTAACAACTCATGTAACATTTTAAAACCCCAACGCGTAATAATACGAATTTAAGCAACTATACAAATAGGGTGTTACACAAACACAACACAAATTTGTTCTGTAACAGGAATTAAATATAACATAATATAACATAAACACTTGTCATCATATGCTCGCTGTTATATAGGCTCATTGCAGCAGAATCAATTGAATAAAACAACTCAACAATCAATTAAGTCTCATAAGTAAATCTCTTTTAAAAATAAAACTCAGTTATGGAAAAATGCCTCAAACATCAAACAATGCATAACATCAGGAGTTATAACATCTAACTCTCACAATAACAATGCATAATAATGATAAAAATATTTCATAAATGCTTGTTCGCCTAGTGTTACAAATCTGAGTAACGGAATCTAAATATCGCATAAAACAAGAAAAGAAGAATATCCTCAACGCCATCCTTCAGCTTCTAAGCAACTTACTCATTTACCTGCTCGTTTGTACCCCACAAAGGAGAACAGAACCACACAAACAACAAAGGAGTGAGAATACACTCATAAATGTATAATGATGCAAAAGTGTGCAAGGGAGCCTAAAGCAAACATCGGTCATCATATATTTCCTTTACATCCATTCAATACAATTCATTCACATCAACTAAAACAACTCGATTTCACAACACAAATACTCATTCACAAATACCTTTATGTAAATGAAATGTAGACGACGACTCAACTCATGCATGCGGTACCAATCAATGAAGGTACTTAAGACAAATCGGGACCACCCTTCTAGACCCTGAACTCACCCTTCTAGGCTCGGGACAAGTCACCAGTCCACACTTCTAGACTTGTAACTTGCCTCTTTAAACAACAACGATATAATGATAAATGTCATACAATTCAATGCAATAATAAAAAATCAACAATGATTACAGTTTGACATCCAACTGTAAATAAACATGCATTTAAAATGCATTAATAGTAGTCCCAACATCCAAACTATGCATCTCAATCACAAACACGTTATAATTATATTGTACGTAATATAATTATCTTCTAACCACGACATCTCATAACAACACATGCATACATATAATTATCATTAATTATTCATGTTATTACACCTCATTCAATCTCTAAAAAAATTACCATTTGATAATATTTCTCATTACCTTTTCGACATTTTGAATTGCGCCTCAAACGGAGTCGCGGATCTCAAGTTATGATATTTGACTAAACATTTAAAGGAGCAATCCATTGACATTGGGGATCAATCAATTGTCCTCACTCTAAAACAAATTTTCTCACATTTTGGATTGTTGGAAAAAAATCACTTCATACTCCTCGGATTTTGATGATAACAAAGTACTTAAAGAACAATAGAAACTTTTCTAGAGAGAGATGCTCCTTCTTCTCTCTAGAAATTTCTCCCCAAATCCTTTAGGGTTTGGTGGCTCTTTCCCATCCTCATGATGGCTCTTGCCTTCCATCCCTATGGTGGTCACATCCCTTTCTTTTGAGAGCATCCTCCTTCCCATCCGTTGTCTTTCTCAAGTCTTCACAATACCAACGGTTAAGTCTCCCTTTCTTCCTTTGCGGCCACCACCGGAGGCACCACCACTAACAAAGAACAAGTTATTTGTGGGTTTTATTCATATCTCGCACACCTTATCGGCGGATGCTTCTCGCTCTTCGGCTACTCCTTCTCTTTCGCTGCCCGGAATTATTCGTCCTCCACCGAAGTCGCCGTGGGTAAATGTTGCACTCTTGGGTTTTGTCAAGATGATTCATAAGAGTTTTATGTCTTGTAAGGTGTTGGTGTTTCTCTTGTTCTTGTTGTTTCTAGTTTATGTTATTTTGCTGTGTGAGTTGTTCTTACGCTTAGGGTGTTGTCAACTCGTGCTCAAGGTGTTTGATGATAGGTCTCAAAGAAGCTCGGATGATGGTGCTGTGTTTTTGAGGAAGAGCCTTTTCAGGGCTAGTGCAAATCAATCTCCTATTTCCATTCAACATATGATTCACCCACAAATTGTGAGTTTTTTCATTATTGTGAACCGAAATAATCGACTTGCGTGTGATAAAGCTAGTGTTAAAGCTAAAGATATGATCCTTAATTGGATAGATATAAAGATTGTGGTTCCTAAACTCATATGTCTCTTGCAGAAGAGTTCTGTTTGGTGGATTGGATTAAGGAATTGGTTTGGTAACTCCCTTTTAGGTTCTTTTTTCTCTAAGTTTGTTGAAGTCCATAGCTTGTTTGGCTCAATTATTAGTGCTGTTGTTAAATTGTGGACGGGAAATACCCTAACACAGTTTCTTTCACTATGTTTGTACCTTTTGTCTTTCATTTATTGAATGAGTTCATTTTACCGTAAAAAAAAGGAACAATAGAGTGTACTAACATTTGCTTAAGTGTGCAGGATCATTATGCTGATATTTAACTAGGTTCTGACCAAGTTAAATTGATTATAAAGAAGAAGCAATTCAGATTCTACTGAAGCAGAATCTGATTTTCATATAGAACCTCAACGCCAAAACTGTCCCAGCCTTTGTTGTTCTAATAAGACTTAAGTGCAAATTTTTGACCCAGCCTCTAATATTCAAAATGGAGCTTCAAGCAACTTACTAGAAACATAGTACAAATATTCACTTGTTCGTACTATGTGCAAAAGCAACTCCATCTTATCAAACAAACTGTTAGAATTATGAAGAAAGTCAACTAGAGGTTTTAGCACAAGGCTCAAGGCAGCTTAACATGATTTCTTTAGTCTACTTCAACATGCCTATGAACGCCTTAAGTAAGAAAGACACAATGGATAAAGAAATTATTTAGAAGATGAAGATCCTCATCGTATAAACCCCAACGCCTCTCTCTTGGAAATTGCTTCTTCAACAAAGACACTTGTGCAAGCAAGCTTCCAACGTCTCTTTTGTTCCCTCTATAAAAGGAGCATGAGACTTAAAATAAGTAAAAAGATAATACAACAAGAATACACAACAAGAACAAGAACTTTTCTACACTTTTAGCTTCTGTTCATAGTTGTTGTGGGTGTACATAATCTTGAGAGTTTCTTACACGTGTATATCTTAGAAATCTTAAGAACCAAGGTCTTTGCGTGTGTTGTATTATTTGTACCTATGATTGTGTATCACATATATCTTGTTGTAATCCTAAACATTTTGTTTAGAATTTAAAAAAGTCCCAGTCTTAGAGTTTGAGCAAGAAAGTATCAGACTTAGTGTTTGAGCAAAGAAGTTCTGAACTGTAGGTTTAGGGAAGGAAGTCTCTTGCATGCGTTCTTGAGCAAGGAAGTCTCTTTCTAGTGTGATTGAGCAAGGAAGTCTTGAACTGTAGGTTTAGGCAAGGAAGTCTCTTGCATGCGTGCTTGAGCAAAGAAGTCTCTTTCTAGTATGATTGAGCAAGGAAGTCCTTAACAATTGGTTTAGGCAAAGAAGTCTCTTTCTAGTGTCATTGAGCAGGAAGTCCTGAACAGTTGGTTTAGGCAATAAGTCTCTTTCTAGTGAGATTGAGAAGGAAGTCTTGGACGGGTGTGTCTAAGCGAATTTCAATCAAGTTATTGTTATAGTGAAAAGCTCTTGTGTAACAAGGGGGCTGAACTACTCTCATTATAGAGGAACTAGGATAATTGTTGTGTGTGGTTTATTTATTGCTTCTGAACTTTAAATTATTTCGCAGATGGATACTCTAGCTTAGAATTTGAACTTGGTCAGATTCACAAGCTTCTGTTTCAAAAGGCAATAATTATCAGATACAAAACTCAACCTCCTCCCTCTTTCTTATGTATTTTTCTCACCTTCAATTGGCATCAGAGCATGATCTGTGCTTAACACTTAGCAATGGTACATATAATGATCCTGAAGAGAAAAAGTATACTAGATGGGAGATAGTGGTGATAGTCATGTTACTAGCACTAGTATTCCACATGATTATAGTGCTTCTGAAAAAAGTCACTATTATGCTAAACCACCTACATTCAGTGGTGATTCAACTCACTTTGAATGGTGGAAAAGCAAAATGTACACATTGTCATACCCCAAAATTTGCCCATCATATTTCAATATACTTTGACTCATATGACTCAAGATTATACAAGAATTGGGCTCACTTGCTTGTCTCCTAAGCAATCAACCCAAAACTAGGGTTTTGTTCCTCTCAAAGTAAACTCAGGTTCTGATACCTCAGGTGGACTTCATGGCCTCTCATATGCCTCATAGTATCCTCATGCCAAGTTTCAAGCTCTGATTCACAAGATTTCCCAACCAACTACTCAAATGGTCAATAGTCGATCAGTTTGACCTAAAAGTCAACTATGGTCAATGTTACCCTAAGAAAATTCTTAGAGGCAAAACAAGTACGTGTCCTCATCAGAGGACTCCCACATTCAAATAGGAAACCTGTACAAAAGTAAAACAAAGCCAAAATCGACAGTAGATGATGTCGAGATGGTTAGGGGTCGAAGTAGGAGCAGAAGTCGAGCCTGGAGGTTCCACACTTAGCAGTTTTTGTAGATGAAGTGTTTGATGGTGGGATACGGAGTCGACAGAAGACGGTTATCAGGAACAGATGAAGCGCGAGATTTCAAAATTCAAAGTTTGAAATATCAAGGAAACGGTTACAAGACCAGAATCGTGTGCCAAAGGCGCCAAAATACAAAGAAATATCCTGTGAGGCGGTTGCTGATTATTTGAATCATAGCCGTAGATTGTACTAGGTGGTTACTTCATGTAAAGTCTATAAGTAGGCCAGAATAATGTAGAAAAGTGTGTTCACTATTACAATCAAACTACTTGCTTACACTCTGCCCAATTTCCGCCCTTCAGGAAACAAGAGTTGCTAAGAGTTCTGATGTATGTGAATCACCATCTTTAATTTCAATGCAATCCTTTTACTGTTTAATCATATGCTTCAAAACTGTCATCTACATTGTCCTTTTTAACCAATATTTGCTTTGTCTTTTAATTATTGTTTCATATAAGTAAACTGAAACTGGTTGTGGTCATCAGAAAACTACCCTTGAGTCGACACCATCTGGTGGTCACGAGTCACCCCCAGAGGCTTAAGGTTAAAGTAGTCACAATATCACCAAGTCTAAGTCTAAATTCTCCCCGTCGATCACGAGTCACCTGTCGGTCGAAGCTAGCAGTTAGTGTGGAAAAACATTGTATTTGTTACCAGCCTTAGAAAGTCGTTTCCTAGGCAAACACTTCGACGAAACAGATACAATCCCAAAAAACTTTAGCACGTGGTCTTAAGATCAACTGGTCGATCTTGCAAGTAACCCTTAGTTTCAAGACTTTGGGAGGTCCAACGGTTGTTTACCAATTTCCATAGTAAACAGTCAAATCACAGTCAAAACTCCTGATTTTTAATCAACATCAATATTTTGAAGTCACATTCATCATTTGATCAAGAATTGATCATGATTCATCAAGGAAAGCTCAGAAATTAACAAAAGTTCAAGTTACTAAATTAGGGTTTATAGGAGAAAGTCAACCCAACTTTGACTGATCATATCCCTTTCATACTTTATCAGAAATTTCCCAACCAAAACCTATTCTCATGGAAATTTCATTCTCTACAACTTTGATGTTGGGCCCAAAGCCAAGAAATGCTTCATTTGGGAGATATGAGCCAAAACATTACAGGTCCTTTTTGAAAATCAACCAAAAGTAGTTTTTTGTCAAGAGCAATATCATCAAGATAAAATCTCCAAATGAAAAGTGGCTTTTAGAGGACATCTTGAGCTTTCCAAAAAGTCCTATAACTCTTCTATATCTTAAAAATTGAGGGAGATATGCATTGTTAAAGTTGGTCAATTTTGGGTGAGGTGCATGAAACAAATAAGGGTAAAGATGCATTTTCTCGCAAAAGGGCCCAACTTTTTGTGATCCAATCTTGTTACTAAAGTTATCAAGGAGTTCCATGTCCAATGCCACGAATTATTGATTAATATTTTATTTTTATTGAATTTAATTAATTAAAAATACAATATAAATCAAATAATTGAGAAAAATAATCAAAGATTTGATTTGCTTTTGGTTTTAATCATAATCAATCATCAAAATATATAAAATTTAACTCTAAATTCGTGCAAAAACAAGATTGGTAAAATGAGATTGAGATTGACCAAAAAAAGAAAGAACCACGTGATTTCTTTTAATCAAATTTTCTCTCCAAATACATGAGATCCAAGTCCATTCTTTAACCTAATTTCTCCTTCGATATATACCTTGTAACACCAAATTATTAGGGGACGAGGCTGCAGCCCAGCAAGAACCCTAAAGTTCACAAAAAATTCAAGGAAACTAGGGCAAGAGAGAAATTCTGTGGAAGCTCCCCTCAATCGATCCTAAGCATTGAATCTTCCTCCTGAGGTAAACGAGGATAGGTTTGCTCGATTACTAAGCTCTCATGATGCTCACAACATGCATACCACTTTCTCCATATTCACGTTTCTTTTGAATTTTAATATTCCATGCTGTAATTGATTCAAACGAAATCTAACGGTGTATGTGAGTTCACAATGACGTATAGAGCAGGTTAGAACTATTGGTGTTGAAGTTTGGTGCAGGAACTCGTACTTGCCATTGTTGAAGCTATAAGCTTCAACCTGTTTGCATCGTCACTTCCAGGCGTTTTTAGGGAAAACAGATATCACCGTCGTATTCAGAAGACGATTTTAAGGGGATCTGGGCACTTGTTTTGTTTTGATTAACGTTGTTTTGCTGAGTTCTTAATCTTGCAGAATTGCTATAAAAAAGCGTTGCCTATTTCGTAGCAGAAACCGTTGCCAAAAAGTCCAGAAAAATTGAAGAAGACGATGATGAATTTATGGACCGAGCGTGTCACTTTCTCAATGGCCAGTCAACAATCCAAGTTTCTCTCTCTCTTTCTCATTGGTCTGGGCGTGAATACATGGGCCCCAATTCTGATTTCGTTGACTTTTCCATATTCATGTTTGTTGTTTTATCCATATTATATCTTGACCATACCACTAACGACTAAGATAATTGGATCAGTTGGTCAGGCAGGACGTTTAAAGGCGTACATATACAAGGCAGTGGTTCGAGCCCTACGTTTGCCATTTTTTTATCAAATATTTCTGTTATATGAGATTCTTAGGTACCATGCAGTGCAGCTGGCCAACGAACACTTACGGTGTGCCCTCAGCGCTTCACCAATGGATGGATAGATCTTCAGATCCAGATGCCATGGAACGCAGCCTCACCATGCACCGTCCAAACCTCACCGCACCAGATCATATGCTGAGTTTCCTTTAATCTCTTCTTGTTTTTCTTATTCTTTTTATATTTTCTTTCTATTTTATTTTTTAATTGTTTTTTCCTTTTTAAATAAGTTTAACATTTTTTTTACTAAACTAATAACTAGGTTTATAAAATTAATCTTCTTTTATTTTATTTTATAAAATACACAAAGAAAAATGTTTTTATTTAAACAATTAGGGTTTAATTAGTTTAATTTAGGTTAAATTAATTTAATTTCTAAAAAATTAATTAGTTAATTAAATTAAGATTTACCGATTCACCCGACTTTTGACTTAGACAATTAGGGTTAATTAATTTAATTGACTCACTAACATATTTTTATTATTTTCTTAATTAACTTTTTTCCAACGCGATTTTCTTCTCCTCCCATATTCAATGAATGTCGCATGCTTGTTCTTTATTCTTACTTATTTAATTTCTTATTTAAAATTCTAGAAATATTGTATAGGTCGCAAATTCTTTTTGATGTAATAGTAATTAGGATTTAATTTCTGTCTTTACTTTCTGCATCTCCTCGACAGGTTTTTGTTGTGATCCCCCTAATCCCGAAGCCCTGTAATAGCATAAGATCTTTACGTTTCCGCACTTTATTTTTCTGCATGATATTAACTGTGTGGTTAGTAAATAGGGAGTGCAAGATAATTAATTGAACGTAACTCACTAATTACAAGATAAAATATCCGAAATGAATCACTTGATTGTGCCACACACACACCTTTAGGGTAATCCATCTTATGTTGCCTGTTGCCTTTTAATTACGTTTCTAAAATAGTAAAGTCCCTCGATTCCGAGGATACCTAAAGCAAATGCTGCCTTAAGTCATTGAAATCATCATAAGATTTTGTCCCTCGATGCTGCCTCAGAAATAAGATGATTGTCCCATTGTTAAGGTATCCTCGCCTGTTGCCTAAATGACTATTCTATCCTTCCCTAAAGACTACCTACCCTTTATATGGTAGGGACAGTTTTATGGCGAACGATACTTCCTCGATGACCCTTTACATCCAATGAAAGGACTTCCTACCCTCTTATGGTATGGATAGCCTTTTCAAACCGAAAAGCTAAAAGAACAATTTTTCTAACTTAGGGTAGGTGCTCCTGATTGCTTACTCTTTTCAAATTCAAAACTCTTTTTCCCACTCATTTTCAAATACTTTCAAAAACAAGACTACGCTTATTTACAAGCTAAAGTCCTTAACGAAGTTTTTACTATTCACACACTACACTTCAAACATTTTGAAAATAAAAGTGAGCTAAGCAATTAAGAGCCTATGGATAACCATGGATGCAAAGGGTGCTTACACCTTCCCTTTGTATAACTTGCCCCCGAACTCAAAGTCTTTTAAAAGGTCTTTTTCTGTTCTTTTAGCCTTTCCAATTGGATAAAATAAAAGTCAGTGGCGACTCTTGCTATCCGCAATATTTTAAAAGTCAGTTCTCCCACCGTATTACACACATACATCATTGGGCTTAATGATGAGTTATGGGACATCCTTGAGGATGACATTTATATTCAGGTAAATGGTACGAGAACGGTTGCTGATAGAAAATTTCTTACGCCAGCTCAAAAGAAAATGTACAGAAAACACCACAAAATAAGAGGTAATAATATTGTTAATGCTCTATGTTGTACCCCAAAATTTTCCTTCATATATTTGCGAATGCCACTTCATTACGAATAAAAGTGATGGCGCGTTTGGTAAGAGTGTAAGACTTATGGTTACAAAATCCCATGTACCGTATCCCCGATTGTAGCTCCAATTAATTTATGGCCTCTGAACCGATCGATTCCAACACGATCCACAAATCCTTCACACCGCTAATCGCAGATCCATAACAACAAACTCACCTGCAAATTTCATTCTGATCCAAACACTACCGATCGTGACCACCACATCACCGGACAACACCGCAGATCAACCACCGATCTGCACAAGCTGTTACAACGCTTCAGCAACAACACCTGAGGAACTGAATCAAATCGCAGTAGCTTCCTTCAACAGATCGCATCACCAACTCAACATTGATTTTCCAACGATCTCAGAGTGACGAGACTCAGCATAGGACCGATCCCTTACCAACTATGCGTCGACTTTCGGTAACTTCGCGATATCTCTTCTCGCTTCTCACTTTTGCACGCCTGATTGCTTGTTTCATCTTGCAATCCGTTGCTTACACATGAGTATTGTGAATCTATGATTTTAGGTTGTGTGAATTGTAGGTTCAATAGGTGTGGTTTTATTTGTTTTTTTATCTTGTTGTTGCATATTTGCTTGTGTTCTTTGATTTTCTTCGATGATGATATTTGTGTTGAATTGCTGCTACTAGTATTCTTATGGGGAACCAAATATGATGCGATTATAGAAGTCTGAGTGAGGTGGAAAAGAGATAAGAAAAGTTTGAGTCTTGTTGTGTTTTGAATGGAGTAATGTTGGTTGTCCATAATATTTGCATTCATGAGTCTCATTTGTCATACAATATTGATGTGATATACCTTCCTCTCGTTTAGAATCAAACAGTATTTATATGCTTTGGAAGTTTCCTTTTATGCTAAGGAGTTTGTATTGCATGCCACTATTCGTACTTATGCAAACATTCTATCAATATTGCCATGTATTTTGAAGGAGGATCAAGTTGAATTATTTTTCTAAGTGGTTGATATAATAATCAATAAACTATGCGTCCCTGTGTTGCTGTCATGTTACTACTTTTCCTTTTCATTACTATTATAACTAACAATGCTACTTTTTTTTTTATCTTAGCTTTTAATCCTTTTTTGTTTGTTTCCATTATATAACATATGCAAATTAATGATTTGAGTTAGTAATGTATTTGAGTTTTCTTTCTTTCTTAACCATTTCAATTTTGTTAGTTAGTTAGTAAACATGTCAAAAAATACATACAGAAAATACACCCTCATTTTATTTAAAATTATTAGTTTATTAGGCTTAATTTTATTTGGTTATTTAATTTTAAATCATTATTAAAAATATAAAATTCAAAAATATGTCTTTTACTTAGATTAATTAAGTTAGTAATTTGCACATAATTTTAGGATTCTTCGATTAAATTTCCAACCATCTTTGTAAATAATTCATTTGTATATATAAATTCGCACTATCTCTCATGCATCATTTTCTATATCCGTACTGACATTTTCTTGATTTTTGCGAGGAACTACCTTCTCGAGCATTGGACTATTTAACGGACATTTATAATTTTATTTTGTATATATTATTTCCGACTTAATTTTCATTTTGGGTTTGTAATAGCTAAATTAGGACTTTACCGTTCTGCACCTCTTATTATGTATCTGCCCCGAAGCCATGTAATAGTGTAGGTTTTATTTTCTCGCACTTTATTTCCGTACATATTCAACTGCTAGATGTATGCTTAGGATTGTATGGCAGGATATTTAAAATCAATCTCCAGCTAACCTTAATTCAAGATAAATAATATACTCGAATCTAACTCACCCACACACACTCACCTCTAGGGTACGTCTGTAGCAACCTGCCTAAAAATTAGAGCCGCCACCCTTTATTTAAAGGAAAAAGGGTAAAACTTTAAAATTAAAGAAAAATTAAGTTTTTAGGTAAGTAGGTTAATTAGGCAAAAGGAAGGTGTTAGGCATCCTTTGCCTCCATTGTACTAAAGGGGACCCATTTAGTCTTTAGGTTTTTATAAAAAAAGTTTTTTTTTTAATTGTCGACTAATAGATTTTAAAAAAGGGAGACCTTTGGCCAAAGGGCAAAACCTTAAAGGTTTTGATAGAGTCATTGTCAGATCGAGACAACAATGACTATAGGCCAAAGTGTGAATACAAGCTCACACTCACAAAGGAGACGTTACATTTGAACATGTAGAGAGCAAGAAGCAACTAGCTGACATCTTCACTAAACCTCTAGCAACGAAGCAGTTCTTCAACATTCGTAGGGAATTAGGGATATTAGATATCTCTAATTTGGGCTAATTACGTTTGTTTCTCTTAATTTTACTCCTTTACTTTATATATATATTGATTATACTCAAGCTAACATTTCTTTTAGTATAGAGGTAGTTCATCATCAAATCAGGCATTATTCCACATTGACTAGAGGATTCTACGAAATGATGACGAGACACCTACATATTGAGAAGACGGTAACATGTTTGTTGTTGACTTCCAAAAATATCATTGATACTATAATATGCTATCAATTAACATGTTTATAGTGACTTCATGTATGTTTATCCATATATCTCAAATACATATATATGTCTATCATCTCCATTCATAACATATCATGTTTTGGGTATACAAGCAAGTAACTAAGCATAAATCCATCATATAGTAACATCCCTAAGGCATTTCAAACAATTGAAGCAATTTAGGTCGACCTACCTTGCATCTGAGTCGACCTACAAAAGCAAATTTTCACCAGAAACCAAAAATGCTCAGTTACGTCGACCTACCCATCCTTTAGGTCGACCTAATTTGATGCTTTTTCTCAGTGCTTCTGTTAGGTCGACCCAGCCTTCAATTAGGTCGACCTCCTGCTGTAAAAATTCCCAAATTTGGGTCTGTTGGTCGACCCGACCCATCCCCATACATAGATAAACATTGCATTTTCCATTTTTGCTCATTCTCATATCATTTGTACGGCCAACCCTAAATTCTCAAGTCCAAAGGCAGCCAAAGTTCATCTCTCTCACTCAAATCCTCAACAACCATGCCTCCAAAATCAAGAAAGGGAAAGGAAATTGCGTCTGGTTCATCTTCTCAACCGGTAAGTGCTCTTAGTCATCCTGACTGTCGGGAAAATTTTGAGAGGTGGCAAATGAAAAGGAAAATTGTTAGGCAATATATCTATAATCCAAATGTCGTCAAACATATGCATATTCCCGTGGTTGCTAATCTGGTTGAACACCAAAACATTCATCCGTTGGTGTAATGTGACACTCCGTACTGTGAAAATACCGTTAGGGCTTTCTATGCAGGGTTCCAAAAAGGGGATGGTTGTAATTTCTGATTTAAAATGGGCTCCAGGTCGCATGTTGTTGACAAACGGGCTTGGATTAGCATTTTTGGTCTCAAAATTGTAGGAGATGAGTTTTGTATGGAAGACGGTGACGTACCGGGAAACTATGATCATGTGGCCTACATGAAATCCATTCTCAAAGACCCTTCCGTCTTTGACAAACCGAATGAAACAATCACAGCTGGTCACTTAAAGAGAGATCCTAGGCTCCTAAATTGGATTATCTCAAGAGTCATTCGACCAAAAGCAGGAGGATTCTCAAGAATTGAACGCAATGAGGTTGTGCTAATGTATCTGTTGCAAAACAGAACGCGTGTACATTGGCCACACTTTCTAGCTGCTAAGTTCCATGAAGTACAACAGAAAACTACCGCTTTGTGCTATGGTTCAATCATTCAAACAATCGTGAACCATTTCGGCATGAGGCTTGAACATTTGCCCTACATTCACATGCAACAATCTCAAGACTTCTCACAAACAACCTTAACCCTCATGGGATACCACTGGGATCCAAATAAGAAAACCTACTATCTCATTCAAAAGGGAACCGGTAAAATCATATACAACTATGACGATCCTACGGAATTTGGCCACCTTGCAGGTAATGAAGAAGAAGGCAATGATCAATACATAGCAAATGATGATGATCACCCTATGGAAGATGTTCCACATGATGCGGATGCCAATTGGCAATCTGTTCCTCCTCAAGGAGAGGAAATTCCTTGGGGATACACAGCTCCACCTCCGCCCGATCAAACCAACATCATTTCCATGTTAGAAACCATGCAGTTGCGTCAACATGAGCACTTTGAAGCACAACAGCTCCAATTCCAGAACATGCAACAGCTTCAACAAGATCGCTATGACGAACAACAACGATAATATCAATCGTTATACAGCTTGGTTCAAGACCACAAAAGCGATTTTGAGACGTTTGCGTCCAACTCGACCCTAAGACAGAATCAGTTTGAGGAGACAGCATTGAACCGTCATGCCAATCTATGTCAGAGTTTCAATACTCTAAACATCTCTGTGCTTGATCTGTTGGAACAAGTTGAAGAAGATCGTCCTCAATCGTTTCAACGAGGAAGAGGAAGACGGGGCAGGCGTTAGGATGCATCTCTTTTCATAACATCATCTCATTGCATTTCATTCCATCATCTTTATGTTCATTTGCTAAAAAATTATGTGTATTTTGGGTGTACTGTTAAACTTGTTTGGATATTATGTTATCTCTGCTTGACTTTACCTATTATACTATAAATGTTCGCGTTATATCTATTTTTTCTCGTTACTCTCTTCCACTATTCCTTCGTTGTATTTCTTTTGATGTTGTCAAAGGGGGAGATAGGTGCTGAGAGTACGGGGGAGTTGTACGGGGGAGCTCAGTAGGAAGGAGCTTACGCATATAAGTCCGGGGGAGCTCTCACTACTTGTTTACCGAAGCTTTCACTACTTGTTTGCCATCATCAAAAAGGGGGAGTATGTGAATACAAGCTCACACTCACAAAGGTGTTTTTGATCCATGGCAAACTTCACAAGCAAACAAGCAACAAGGCACAAGTAAAAGAACTCAAGGAAAAGCAAGTTTGGCTATTCAAGACAAAGCAAGTCAACCTGCTCTGCATCTAGGTCAACCCAAAACAAGGAAAACAAGCAAGATTCAAAAATGCCACAGATAGGTCGACCTACTCACAATCCAGGTCGACCTAAAATGATGAAATTTGGGAATACAAGATTACACTCAAAGATGTTTTTGATTTATGGCAAACTCAAATGAGCATTCAAACAACAAGGAGGAATTTGATCACTCATGAAAGCACAAGGTGATCCACTATGCATATAAGTCGACTCAACACAAGCTGGACATGAAAAATGCAGAAAATCAGCAGTTAGGTCGACCTACTGTCAACCTAGGTCGACCTAAAATGAAGGAAAATCCATATACCTCTGTTAGGTCGACTCACAGACCATTTAGGTCGACTCAAAATGAAGAAATCTTCATATCAGTCTGCTAGGTCGACCTACATGGCAACTAGGTCGACCTAATCTGTGAAAATGTCCCCAGAATGCATCAGAAGAGGATTCTGGTCGACCTACTCCTTCAACAGGTCGACCTAACTGGGAGCAAAATTCTGCAAGCTCTGTTAGGTCGACCTAAGCACTACAAGTGGTCGACCTAATTGATCAAGAAAGTTCAAAAATCAGTTTTTCTTGGTTCTAACTGTTATGCAATCATATATATTGTGCAAGGGTAATTGTTCAACACACACCAACGACTGAAAGATACATAAACGCTTCTCATCTTCGTTCTTCATCATCTCCAACACAATTACACATAATCATTCTTGCGTTGCGGGTTAGTGATGAGTTCGATAACGTCCATGGAACGGAATTGAAGATTCCTAGTGGGTGAAGGTTTGTGGGGTTTGTTGGTGAATAAAATCTGCGGGTTTTGTCCTCCACGACGGGTGGTTCTTGGGGGTTTTTATCAAGAGGCGTTCATTGAGGATTCGGCTGAGTGTAACGATTGAGGAACGGGGAGTTCAAGGAATCAAGACACTGCAGAAGGGAATCAAAGTGAAGCTCCTGGATAACCTTGATCTGGCTCAAGATTAAGGGGGAAGAAGATTCAAAGGATCGACATAATTGGTTTATCGTTTATCGCTTTGTTATCTTCTTTGTATATACTACTTTCAACATTAATGAAAGATTACCCAATTTCAATTTGGAATTGGGGGCAGACGTAGTCGTAGCGAGGACGATCGACGAACTGCCTAAACAAATATCGTGTTCTTGTCGCTTTTATTTTCTCTTTTACTTTCTGTTCATAATTGGTTATAAGTGCAAAATTGATCAACGATTCGAGTGTTAAAATTGTGAATTAAAGTTCTGCACAAACATCACAATTCACCACAACTTGAATCACTATCAATTTGAACGTATCACCAAGTGTTTGTGTTTTTGCTTAATCCAATCTTACTGCATTGAAAATCAAAATTGTCAATCTAGAAGTTAATTGGTTTTCAGTTGTAAAACGTACTGTTTAGCTATCATATTACTTCACCATCAATTCCACTTACTCTTTGGTTTTGAAACACATACGACCTTTGCAATAGCGGTCCAGAATAGACGCAAGTCGATTCAGAACCGCTTTCGCTCGAGTCAGTAGAAAAATCCTTAAAAACTTAGTGAGATCTATTCACCCCCCCCCCCCCTCTAGATCTTTAGGCCAACGTCTAACAAGTGGCATCAAGAGCTCTGGTTTATTCCGTGCTTCGTGAAACACTTATTGGAAAGATGGCCTCTGGACCTAAAGGGGCTCATAATAGAGCTCCAGTTTTCAACGGAGAAAACTACGGCTATTGGAAGGATTGTATGTGTGTCCATATCAATGCAATTGATAGGAACATCTGGACAGCTATTGTCAATGGTCCATTTCAGATCACTATGACAAATGCAGCTGGTGCAGTTGTTCCAAAACCAGAAGATACTTGGAATGCTGAAGATGAAAAGAAATATGCATACGATTGGAAAGCGAGAAACATTCTAATCTCAGCTCTAGGAGTTGATGAATACTATCGCGTTTCCCATTGTAGATCAGCTAAAGCTATGTGGGACACATTGCAAGTTGCCCACGAGGGAACGGATGATGTCAAACTAGCTAGGATCAATACGTTAACTCAAGAGTTCGAACTTTTCCACATGGAAGATGGTGAAACCATCGAAAGCATGCAGAAAAGATTCGTTCACCTGAAAAATCGATTAAATTCTCTTGATAGACCTGTTTCCAATGCAGTTGCTACTAACAAAATCTTAAGGTGTTTGAACAGGGAATGGCAGCCCAAAGTTACAGCAATTAAGGAAGCAAATGATCTCAACACTTTAGACATTGCCACTCTCTTTGGTAAACTAGAGGAACATGAACAGCATCTTAAATGCCTTGACATGCATGAGAAGAGGACAAAGAAAGAAAAGAACATGGAGAAAGAGGTAGAGAAGAAGTCAATAGCTCTAAAAGCTTCGAGCTCCAAGACCTCAAAACGAGAGCCAAAGGATAGTGACACAAGTGATGACGAAGACTCCGATGATGAGGAAATGGGACTGTTTGTGCGAAGATACAACAAATATCTAAAGAAAAATGGAGCAAAACATTCCGACAAAGGATTGATCAACTATAGAAAGCAATCAAACATATTCAAACAAGATGACGACAACAAAGGAAAGATCAAAGGTCTTTGCTTCAATTGTGGGAAAGCCGGTCACTACAAACCGGATTGTCCATACCTTAAGAAAGAAAAGGAGAAGAACCAAAGCAAAGGTCATAACAAATCTAAAAGAGCTTACATAGCATGGGAAAGTGATTCATCTAGTGAAAGCTCGTCAAGCGATGAAGAAGAATCAGCAAACCTATGTTTCATGGCTCATCAAAACAAGAAAAAGAAAGCTGTAAGTCATCTTAAACCTGAACTCGTAGATAAGGTATCTCATTCTCAACTAAAACTTGCTTTTGAAGAATTGCATAGAGATGCAACTAAAGCTTTCAAACTTTTGGCCTCAAATAAGAAAATATTTTCATATCTTGAATCAAAAGTTGAGAAAACCGAAAGGGATATGGAAGCTTTAAAACAATCTATGCTAGACATTCAAAAGGACAAAGTTGAATTAGATCCTACATCATGGTTTGGTTGTGAGACATGTCACATTTGGCAAAAAGAAGTGAGAGATCTAAAAGCCAAGTTAGACAAGGCTCTACAACCAAAAGTGACTTTTGCGGTTGATCCAAACAAGTTCAAAAGATCGTATACTCCTTTATATAGTAAATACACTTTTGTACCAAAAGTATCAACTAGCAAAACTCCATATTCTCATCATATTACCTGTCATTATTGTTGCAAAAAGGGACATACCATTGAAAAATGCAAATTTAGGAGAATTTTAGTTCCTAAAGGAGTATTTCAATGGTTGCCTAAGTGCAACAAATTGTGTACTCACTACCAAGGACCCAATGAAAATTGGGGACCTCCCTCTTTAAATTAATCTTGCAGGAAAAGTGTCTTGACATTGCCGAAAGGTTGTGGTTCCTTGATAGCGGATGTTCAAGACACATGACTGGTGACCTATCTCTTTTCGTTGAGTTTCAAGCAAAGAAAAAGGGGTATGTCACCTATGGAGATAACAATCGGGGAGCCATACTTGGTAAAGGAAGTGTAGTACACGTTTCTTTTGATGAATCTTATGCAAAATATGTCGAGAAAGGTTTTTTCATTTAATGGTGCAGGCCCATCCACTGAAGACATTGTCAAGGACAAGGAAGATGAGGATGAGAGTATTGTAAAGAAAGATGCTGAGAGAGAGAAAGATGAGTCTCAAAATGAAAATGAAAAAGAAAGCATCTCAAACAATGAAGAACTTCCCAAGGCCTGGACAAACGTGAAAGACCATCCAATTGACAATATAATAGGAGACATCTCAAGGGGCGTTACAACACGCTCAAAGATAAGTAACTTCTGCCATCATTTTGCTTTTGTTTCACAAGTTGAGCCGAAAAACGCTAAGGACGCATTACTTGATGAGCATTGGCTAATGGCCATGCAAGAAGAATTAAACCAATTTAAACGGAATGATGTTTGGGACTTAGTCCCTCATCCGGGAGATCATCAAGTAATAGGCACTAGATGGGTTTTTCGTAACAAACTTGATGAAAACGGTGTTATTACTAGAAACAAAGCTAGATTAGTTGCTCAAGGTTACAATCAAGAGGAAGGTATTGATTATGAAGAGACATACGCTCCTGTAGCACGTCTCGAAGCTATTCGCCTTTTACTTGCTTATGCTTGTTCTAAAGACTTCAAACTATTCCAAAGGGATGTTAAGAGTGCCTTTCTAAATGGCTATATAAATGAAGAAGTCTATGTTGCTCAGCCACCCGGCTTTGAGAATTACATGTATCCAACTCATGTTTATAAGCTGAAACGTGCTCTATACGGCCTTAAACAAGCCCCTCGGGCTTGGTACGAACGCTTGAGCAAATTTCTCCTTAGTCAAGGGTACTCTAGAGGTAAAGTTGATACTACTCTCTTTATTAAAAGAAAAGATAAGGATATTCTCTTAGTCCAAATTTATGTAGACGATATTATATTTGGGTCCACTAATGCAAAACTTGTCAAAGACTTTTCTAAGCTTATGCAGAGTGAATTTGAGATGAGTCTCATGGGTGAGCTAAATTTCTTCCTTGGCCTACAAATCAAGCAACTCAGTCATGGAACGTTTGTGAATCAAACTAAATATTGTACGGAGCTGCTCAAAAGATTTGGAATGAGTGAAGCAAAGGAAATTGACACACCTATGGCAACAAATACAAATCTAGACAAAGATGAGAAAGGTAAAGAGGTTGACGTGAAATTATACCGAGGTATGATAGGCTCACTATTGTATCTTACTGCCTCAAGACCAGACATTATGTTTAGTGTGTGTACGTGTGCAAGATATCAATCTTGTCCAAAAGAATCTCACTTGAAAGCTGTCAAAAGAATTCTGCGATATTTACGTGGAACTACTACATATGGTCTATGGTATCCAAAAGGAAATGAGTGTCATTTGGTAGGATTCTCCGATTCAGATTTTGCTGGCTGCAAATCCGATAGAAAAAGCACCAGTGGAACGTGTCATCTATTCTCAAACTCATTAATAAGTTGGCATAGTAAGAAACAAGTATCGGTTGCATTATCCACTGCTGAGGCAGAATATGTAGCTGCTGGAAGCTGCTGTGCACAAATATTATGGCTCAAGCAACAACTTCTTGACTTTGGCATTAAGCTTGATCACATACCTATCATGTGCGACAACACAAGCGCCATAAACTTGAGTAAAAATCCTGTCTTACACTCACATACCAAACATATTGAAATAAGGCATCACTTTCTACGAGATCATGTAGAGAAAGGAGACGTTACTTTTGAACATGTAGAAAGCAAGAAGCAACTAGCTGACATCTTCACCAAACCGCTAGCAACGGAGCAATATTTCAACATTCGTAGGGAATTAGGGATACTCGATATCTCTAATTTGGGCTAATTACGTTTGTTTTCTCTTAATATTATTTCTTTACTTTATGTATATATCTATTTGTCTTGCTAACAATTTTTTTAGCATAAAGGTAGCTCATCATCAAGCCAGGCGTCATATTGGAAAAGCGGTAACGCAATTGGTGTTCACTTCCAAAAATATTATTGATACTATAATATGCTATCAATTAACATGCTTATAGTGACCTCATGCATAAAAACTGCTCCTGCTCACATATGTGTCTCATTCTACCATTAACTACCTTTTACCTACTATACTATACATGCTAGCATTATTATCTATGGTTCTCTTGTTACTCTTCTATTCTCCTGTTTTCTCTTTTTGATGTTGACAAAGGGGGAGATAGATGCTGAGCGTACGGGGGAGCTTTGTTGAGAGATTGCCCTGTTGAGAGATAGATGCCGGATGTACGGGGGAGCCTTGTTGAGTCTGTGTCACTTACTACCAAAGATTTTGACTATTGGTTTGCCATCATCAAAAAGGGGGAGTATGTGAATACAAGATTACACTCAAAGATGTTTTTGATTTATGGCAAACTCAAATGAGCATTCAAACAACAAGGAGGAATTTGATCACTCATGAAAGCACAAGGTGATCCACTATGCATATAAGTCGACTCAACACAAGCTGGACATGAAAAATGCAGAAAATCAGCAGTTAGGTCGACCTACTGTCAACCTAGGTCGACCTAAAATGAAGGAAAATCCATATACCTCTGTTAGGTCGACTCACAGACCATTTAGGTCGACTCAAAATGAAGAAATCTTCATATCAGTCTGCTAGGTCGACCTACATGGCAACTAGGTCGACCTAATCTGTGAAAATGTCCCCAGAATGCATCAGAAGAGGATTCTGGTCGACCTACTCCTTCAACAGGTCGACCTAACTGGGAGCAAAATTCTGCAAGCTCTGTTAGGTCGACCTAAGCACTACAAGTGGTCGACCTAACTGATCAAGAAAGTTCAAAAATCAGTTTTTCTTGGTTCTAACTGTTATGCAATCATATATATTGTGCAAGGGTAATTGTTCAACACACACCAACGACTGAAAGATACATAAACGCTTCTCATCTTCGTTCTTCATCATCTCCAACACAATTACACATAATCATTCTTGCGTTGCGGGTTAGTGATGAGTTCGATAACGTCCATGGAACGGAATTGAAGATTCCTAGTGGGTGAAGGTTTGTGGGGTTTGTTGGTGAATAAAATCTGCGGGTTTTGTCCTCCACGACGGGTGGTTCTTGGGGGTTTTTATCAAGAGGCGTTCATTGAGGATTCGGCTGAGTGTAACGATTGAGGAACGGGGAGTTCAAGGAATCAAGACACTGCAGAAGGGAATCAAAGTGAAGCTCTTGGATAACCTTGATCTGGCTCAAGATTAAGGGGGAAGAAGATTCAAAGGATCGACATAATTGGTTTATCGTTTATCGCTTTGTTATCTTCTTTGTATATACTACTTTCAACATTAATGAAAGATTACCCAATTTCAATTTGGAATTGGGGGCAGACGTAGTCGTAGCGAGGACGATTGACGAACTGCCTAAACAAATATCGTGTTCTTGTCGCTTTTATTTTCTCTTTTACTTTCTGTTCATAATTGGTTATAAGTGCAAAATTGATCAACGATTCGAGTGTTAAAATTGTGAATTAAAGTTCTGCAGAAACATCACAATTCACCACAACTTGAATCACTATCAATTTGAACGTATCACCAAGTGTTTGTGTTTTTGCTTAATCCAATCTTACTGCATTGAAAATCAAAATTGTCAATCTAGAAGTTAATTGGTTTTCAGTTGTAAAACGTACTGTTTAGCTATCATATTACTTCACCATCAATTCCACTTACTCTTTGGTTTTGAAACACATACGACCTTTGCAATAGCGGTCCAGAATAGACGCAAGTCGATTCAGAACCGCTTTCGCTCGAGTCAGTAGAAAAATCCTTAAAAACTTAGTGAGATCTATTCACCCCCCCTCTAGATCTTTAGGCCAACGTCTAACAAAATTTACATACCTTACTGTTTGGTCGACTCACATAACAACTAGGTCGACTTAAACTGAAGAAAACTCTTCAAAACGTGTTTTAACAGGATTCTGGTCGACCTAAACCTTCCACAGGTCGACCTAACTGGGAAGAATTTCATCCAAGTTTAATCCAGCTCTGTTAGGTCGACCTGAGCACTACAAGAGGTCGACCTATTTGATCAAAAATGCCAAAATTGCTGATCTGCTATGCTCCAACTGATCAGCTCTCATATATTATCAAATGTTCATTATTGAAGGATCAACACCAACAACTGAAAGATACACAAAGGCTTCTCATCTTCGATCATCGACACAACTCCAACACAACTACACACAATCATTTTTGCGTTGAGGGTTTGCGTTCAAGATCGATAACGTCCATGGAACGGAATTGAAGATTCCTAGTGGGTGAAGATTTGTGGGGTTTTTGGTGAATAAAATCTGAGGGTTTTGTCCTCCAAGATTGGTGAATTTTGGGGGTTTTTATCAAGAGGCTTCATCAAGGATCCAGCTGAGTGTGAAGATTGAAGAACAAGTGTTCAAGCAATTCAAGACACTGCAGAAAGGGATCAAAGTGAAGCTCTTGGAAGACCTTAATCTGGCTCAAGATTAAGGGGGAAGAAGAATCAAAGGATCGACAAATTTGGTTTATTGTTTATCGCTTTGTTATCTTCTTTGTATAAACTGCTTTCAACATTAATGGAAGATATCCCAATTTCAGTTTGGAGTTGGGGGCAGACGTAGTCGTAGCGAGGACGATCGACGAACTGCCTAAACAAATATCGTGTTCTTGTCGCTTTTATCTTTTCATTTACGTTCTGTTCATACTTGGTTATAATTGCAAATTGACAAACGATTCAAGTGTTAAAATTGTGAATTAAGAACTTGAATAAATATCACAATTCACCACACATTGAATCACTATCAATTTGAACATTATTACAAAGTGTTTGTCTTTTCGCTTTTTCCATTATTACTGCATTGCAAACCAAAGTTTATCAAATTAGAAGTTAATCGATTTTCTTTAGTGTAACGAATTGATTCGATAACATATCCTTTCATTGTTAATCCCAATTATCTTGTGGTTCTAGCACATATACAACCCTTGCAATAGTGGTCCGGAATAGACGCAAGTCGATTCAGAACCGCTTTTGCTTAAGTTTGAAATAATTCCGAAAAACTCTGTGAGATCTATTCACCCCCCCTCTAGATCCTTAAGCCTAGCGTCTAACACAAAGACCATGTATGGCAAAAAGGGCAAAACCTCAAAGGTTTTGATAAGATCATTGTCAGATCGAGACAACAATGACCATGGCTAAACTAAAATACGTGTATATTATATAAAAATACAGCCTCAATGCATCATTGGCCAAAAACCTTTAAAATATAAGAAAAACATTAAAATTCAACAGAAGCCTCAGATGTTCATCATTGGCCAAAACAAAGATTTTTAAAAGGGGGGCCTCATATTGAATCATTGGCCAAAGGTTTTGAAAAAAAAGGTTTTCAAAAGGGAGGCCTCATAGATTAATCATCGGCCAAAAATGTTTGAGTTTGTGATTGAGTTTGAACGATTTGAAATCATGTTTGAGTGGTTTGAAAATTACGTTTGAAAGGGGAAAGGGTTTGTCAGCTCTTGTCAGTTAATCGACAATGGCGGATTAGGGATGTTCAAGACAAACCCTAAGAGAAATCCTCAAAGGGAGAAGAGAAAAAGCGTAGAAGACAAGTACGTGAAATCAAAAAATCCCCTTTGATAGGATTGTCAAAGGTCCTATTTATAGCGTTAGAAAATTAGGTTAAAACCCACAAAAGAAAAAAACCTAAATTTTGTCATTTTTAGAAATTAATAATAATAATTAGTTAAATAATAATAATCCTAATACTAATAATATTAAAATTAATAATACTAAAATTCTAATAAGAGTCAGTAATAATATTTAATAATATTTAATAAAATGAAAACCCTTATGATAAGATAAATGGACTGACTGGTTTTGGGCCCAAAATACCTGCGAATTACACCCCAATAAAAATAGTTTTATAAGAGCGTGGGTTTAACAATAGAAATGTTAAACCCCATAACTCTTAATTTTAATACCCTTGATAAATTATTAGACGATAATTGATTGGGCAAATTTTGGGGTATGACAACGTCCCTCTTGGTTGCCTTACGAATAAGGGTCGTGTCCCTCGAATATAGAGGTACCCAATAGCAAATGTCCCTCGATAAACAAAAATCATCAAAGATCATGGTCCCTCGATGACCCCGATGTTGCCTACGAATACATGATCTAGTCCCTCGATGACCCCGATGTTGCCTACGAATCCATGATCTAGTCCCTCGAACTGTTGCCTACAAAAAGATGATTGTCCCTTCGAATTTGCTAAAGGTACCTCTATCATGTTGCCTTCAACGACCATCGATGACCCTTCGATGTCCCGTACACGTCCAATAGATAAGACTACCTACCCACAAATGGTATGGTTAGTCTTATCCCTTAAATGAAAGTAGAAAGTATAGGAAAGACCAAGCATAGGGTAAGTAGCCTTTAGTTTGCTTGCTCAACATAAAAATATTTTTCACACACCATTTTTCAACATTATCTCTTCAGACATTTTCAAAATCAAATTATTCTTTAACACACACACTATGCTTTTTTCAAGCTTTTCAAACAAGACAAAATGAGTTAAGCAAACTAAGAGCCCGTAGATAACTACGGATGAAAAGGGTGCTAACACCTTCCCTTTTCATAACTTACCCCACGAACTCTTTTTCTCAAAAGGTCTTTCCTGTACTTTTATACCTTTCCTAATTGGACAAAATAAAAGTCGGTGGCGACTCTTGTTCACCGCAACATTTTGCTTGCGAAAATAATAAAGTCAGTTCTCCCACCGTGTTACAGAACTGGTGACTCTGTTGGGGATAAATTAAAAGAGGGGTTTACCTTAGAGCGTAGTTCATTATAAATGTTTTCAATTGCTTGTTTTGTGTGCCTTAATTTTAAAGGTTGTCTTGGGTGTTACTTGTGTGAAAGATCCTATACCCGGATCTAGTGTACCCTAGGTATATTATGGCAAGAGACCAAGGAGACTGTACGGCGTATACCGCTATGGTTGATATGGTAGCCATCGTTAGTGTGACACTTTGGTTTGTCCTGATGTTCCTTGGGATCCGGCCTGGGGAAACATTCGGTTGTCGCGTGGTGTCATTAAGCACTAATTTGCCCTTAGAACCTTAGTTGAACTAAACTTTGGCCTTTTAGAAAGTAGCGAGATGGTTGGCTTTGGTTCCGACCGAAGTTGGTTGATACTCGAAGCTACACTCATATAGACTGGACTTTCAGGACATTTTCGGTCAGTGATTCGATTGCTGAATTGAAATAGTGCCTTCGATAAAGGTCAATGATATGAGCTCCCTAGAACCCAATCTTTATCTAGGACAGGTTGAGCCAACTAAACTCCAAAGGGGAGGGTATGTACCTATGGACCTCATGCAAGCCTTTAAACCTAAGGACTCTTGTGTAACTTGTTTGTTATCTAACCACTTATTTCCTTGCAGGTTTTGTGTGTAGGACTTACTTGTCCATACTACCCTATGCTTTTACCTAACATGTTGACTAACCTTTTTTCAAAGATATTAGGGATTTATGGCGCATAATTCCCAGGTACTATGGAAGGACTATCAAGAGCCTAAACTTCTATCGAGGGGCAAGAGGATTTATTTTCCTCTAGCCAGATGCTTTTCAAACTCGAAATAACAATAAACTTCTGTAAAGGGTCAAGAGGATTTATTTTCCTCCAGCCAGATGCCTTCAAACTCAAAGGTACAGTACCTATCAAGGGGCAAGAGGATTTATTTTCCTTTAGCCATACGCCTTCAATCTTAAAAGTACATTACCCCGAATCAGAGGCTATGACCCACAGGATATGGTGAGCTTGATTCTTATAGAAGGAAGTCCAAAGATGAAAAGTCAAAGTTCTTCAGACGAAAAATCTTCTTCCTAGAAGTAATCTAAAGTGTCCTGCAGTATTCAGATATGAACGCTTGGTTTGTTTTCCACTCTGGGGCACTTGGTCAGTCGATTGATGATTATCAACCATTCCGAGACAAGGTTCAAGACTTGATTGATGCAAAGGTTATCACCATTCATACCTGAAAACCAGATTTGAAGTTCTCCTTTGACTCAATGGATGTTTTGAAGCAATAAGTCCATACAGAGAGAATCTCCTCAACGTTGGCAATCTCTATACCTACATGCATTTTCATGCGTAACCTTTCTTGTTTTAATTCAATGTTGTTTATATGCAATACTTGTTTGTTTTTGAACTATAATAATAATGCATTGGACAGGTTTGTCTTGAAGAATTCATTCGCTCTCGCTCTTATATGTTTTTTCTTGCTTGTGATACCAAACTCTCAGTGATAAAGCATGATGACTCCGAAGGGAGAATGACGAACACATAATACTCATAATCTCAAATGGCGTGCTTTCGAGTAAAACCCTATTGATGATGTACAGGCATTGTTTCAAATCCCCAAACACTGGAGATATAAGGAAGTTAATCCCTTGTCAACCCCTTTGAGCCTGGAAGTAGGAGTTTCTTTTCTATACGAAAAAACCCTCACATTTAACCCAGAGGCAGGGTAATGTTCAGTTAACCTGATTGAGCGTTCAAAATTCATCAGGAGCACGCATCTAAGGATACCACAATGGTTATCCTTCAAAAGGTTGAGGAAATTCAATACCACAATAGTTATATCTCATCAACCAAGAAATGAGGCAGTCACTATCTCTCCAATGAATCGAAGACATCTCGGGATCATATGAATTGTTCAAAAAAGAAGAAGAATGAAAAAAAGAGAAAAGAAAGCCTGCTAAGTCAACAACTTGGAAACAAATGACTTAGGCAAAATTTAGGGCATCCCGCTAGACTTCAAACTTGAAATTTAAAAGAATTTGTCCAGGCAAAAGTTAGGGAAACAAATAAGATCCTCAACAAAAGGGCAAAGTCGCGTGACTATAAATTCAAGATCGTATGATCAGACACCAAGAATGAAAGGTAAGTGACTGTCATGTCCAAACACCTCATCGATTCCTCAATCGTCTCAAACTCCTTTTGAAGGATGAATGCTCGCATCGAGTTAACTGAACTTAGGTTGGAGAACATCACGAAGGGGGTGGGCACCAATAAAATGTTGAGCCTATACATCTTTTTTTTTCTAAAACCGTGAACCTGGCCATGTTACAACCCTCAAAAGTACTATTTGAAGCAGGGTTAATTCGAAAGCATACTGTAACGAGAATATGATAAACTGACTCCTAGGAGTTTTACTAAAACGCTTGAGTTGGTATCACACTACCTTTCATGAAAAAATCAATGTTTTGACATCCTTTCAAAAGTTTTTTAAAACTTCAAGACAAACATGAACTTTGCATTAGAATTATATTTCTCATAATAAACATTCTTGCATATGAACAAGTACTTGACACCAGGAAATCTTCCATCATGAATTGCCGACGAAGTCTAATCCTCCCAAGTGACAAGTTGGCTTCAGAACTCCGTTGAGTTCGAGCGAGAATATCTCAAATACTGATCACCCTCAGGGGCACAAAAACAGTTGAATACCCTTTGGAGTAAGAATTCATATATCTGGGGCAATCAGGTCAAGACTCGAAAACTCCCTCAGAAGTGTTGATCAATCAGGGACATTGTTCCTAAACTCATGATACTGGAGCAAGTTGCTTATAACAGCACAAATCTCAGGAAGCCCTCCCGACATGTATGCTTCAGAAGTGCTCCGAAGAGTACAAATATTTCCTATGACTGACTCAGTTGGCTAAAACGCCAATATGTACAAGGGGCATGACATGTTATTGTCCAATTCATCTTGGGCAGTCAAGTTAAGATTCAAATAATCTCTCAAAGGCGCTGAACAGTCAGGGATTTATTTTCCCTGCAAAACACTTATACAATTTGCTATCATCATTAACAACATTTTGCATTCATCGTATACCCCATGTCATATGCATAACATTCTCATTCATTTCAAAAAAAAAAGTCATCATGCAATTCATACATCATGACATTGCATAAAAGTGAACTCTGTTTTTCAGGGCAATTCACAAACATTATCAACAGAACATTCAGATACAATCCAGACGAAGATTCATTCTAATAAGCGCTCCCATCAAATTTCCATCACGTTAGTCTCTCGGCAGTGATGTACACCAATCTACAACTTATTACATTGGTCCCCGAGCAGTAATAAGTTATCTCATTATCACATTAGTCCCCTGGTAGTGGTATGAAGCTACACCAGATATGTTCCGAAAACCTGAACCCCGAATGATCTGAATTCTATGCCAGAAACGTTCCGGAAGCCTGACCCCCGGATGTTCTGAAATCTACATCAGATGCACATTCTGGAAGCTTGAACCCCTGACTTCTGAAAAATCTACATCAGATATACATACCGGAAGCTTGAACCCCGGATATTCTAAAATTCTACATCAGATGCACATTCTGGAAGCTTGAACCCCAGACTTCTGAAAAACCTACATCAGATATACATATCAGAAGCTTGAACCCCGGATATTCTAAAATTCTACATCAGATGCACATTCTGGAAGCTTGAATCCCCAAACTTCTGAAAAATCTACATCAGATATACATACCAGAAGCTTGAACCCCGGATATTCTGAAATTCTACATCAGATATACATACTGGAAGCTTGAACCCCGGGTATTCTGAAATTCTACACCAGATGCACATTCTGGAAGCTTGAACTCCAGACTTCTGAAAAATCTACATCAGATATACACTCCTGAAGCTTGAACCCAGGATATTCTGAAACTCTCCATCAGAGGTACATTTTGGAAGCTTGAATCCCCAAACTTCTGAAATATCCTTATCAGATATACATTCCAGAAGCTTGAACCCCGGATATTCTGAAACTCTCAATCAGAGGTACATTTGGGAAGCTTGAATCCCCAGACTTCTGAAACATCCTTATTAGATATACATTCCAGAAGCTTGAACCCCAGACATCTTAAAACTCCATATCAAATCACCGTCAGATACACATTATGGGAAGCATGACCCCCCAGACTTCTGACAAGTATCTCTTCCAGATGGCATCTCTAAGCCCATCTTTGACAATATTATACCAATTCAACAAATGGCATCTCTAATCCCATTCCTGACATGATCAACCAGCAACATTACTTCCCGCACCGGCGAGTGCAAATTTTTGGGCACTTAAGTGTTCAATCCTCTTTCACCTTCAGATCACGAATTGCAAACATGCCAATCTACCTATTCAGGTTAAAGAAGATTGAACAGGGGCAGCTGTTGTACCCCAAAATTTGCCCTCATATATCTGCGAATGCCACTTCATTACGAATAAAAGTGATGGCGCATTTGGTAAGAGTGTAAGACTTAGGGTTACAAAATCCCAGGTACCGTATCCTCGATTGTAGCTCCAATTAATTTACGGCCTCTGAACCGATCGATTCCAACACGATCCATAAATCCTTCACACCGCTAATTGCAGATCCGTAACAACAAACTCACCTTCAAATTTCATTTCGATCCAAACACTACCGATCGTGACCACCACATCACCGGACAACACCGCAGATCAACAACCGATCTGCACAAGCTGTTACAACGCTTCAGCAACAACACCGGAGGAACTGAATCAAATCGCAGTAGCTTCCTTCAACAGATCACATCACCAACTCAACATCGATTTTCCAACGATCTCAGAGTGACGAGACTCAGCATAGGACCGATACCTTACCAACTCTGCGTCGACTTTCGGTAACTTCACGATATCTCTTCTCGCTTCTCACTTTTGCATGCCTTATTGCTTGTTTCATCTTGCTATCTGTTGCTTACACATGAGTATTGTGAATCTATGATTTTATGTTGTGTGGATTGTAGGTTCAATAGGTGTGGTTTTATTTGTTTTTTTATCTTGTTGTTGCATATCTTCTTGTGTTCTTTGATTTTCTTCAATGATGATATTTGTGTTGAATTGTTGCTACTAGTATTCTTGTGGGGAACCAAATATGATGCGATTATAGAAGTCTGAGTGAGGTGGAAAAGAGATAAGAAAAGTTTGAGTCTTGTTGTGTTTTGAATGGAATAATGTTGGTTGTCAATAATATTTGCATTCATGAGTCTCATTTGTCATACAATATTGATGTGATATACCTTCCTCTCGTTTAGAATCAAACAGTATTTATATGCTTTGGAAGTTTCCTTTTATGCTAAGGAGTTTGTATTGCATGCCGCTGTTCGTACTTATGCAAATATTCTATCAACATTGCCATGTATTTTGAAGGAGGATCAAGTTGAATTATTTTTCTAAGTGGTTGATATAATAATCAATAAACTATGCATCCCTGTGTTGCTGTCATGTTACTACTTTTCCTTTTCATTACTATTATAACTAACAATGCTACTCTTTTTTTATCTTAGCTTTTAAGCCTTTTTTTTTGTTTCCATTATATAACATATGCAAATTAATGATTTGAGTCAATAATGTATTTGAGTTTTCTTTCTTTCTTAACTATTTCAATTTTGTTTGTTAGTTAGTAAACATGTCAAAAAATACATACAGAAAATACACCCTCATTTTATTTAAGATTATTAGTTTATTAGGCTTAATTTTATTTGGTTATTTAATTTTAAATCATTATTAAAAATATAAAATTCAAAAATATGTCTTTTACTTAGATTAATTAAGTTAGTAATTTGCACATAATTTTAGGATTCTTTAATTAAATTTCCAACCATCTTTGTAAATAACTCATTTGTATATATAAATTCGCACTATCTCTCATGCATCATTTTATATATTCGTACTAACATTTTCTTGATTTTTGCGAGGAACTACCATCTCGAGCATTGGACTATTTGGCGGACATTTATAATTTTATTTTGTATATATTATTTCCGCCTTAATTTTCATTTTGGATTTGTAATAGCTAAATTAGGATTTACCGTTCTGCACCTCTTATTATGTATCTGCCCCGAAGCCATGTAATAGCGTAGGTTTTATTTTCTCGCACTTTATTTCCGTACATATTCAACTGCTAGATGTATGCTTAGGATTGTATGGCAGGATATTTAAAATCAATCGCTAGCTAACCTTAATTCAAGATAAATAATATACTCGAATCTAACTCACTCGCACACACTCACCTCTAGGGTACGTCCCTCTTGGTTGCCTTACGAGTAATGGTCGTGTCCCTCGAATATAGAGGTATCCAATAGCAAATGTCCCTCGATAAACAAAAATCATCAAAGATCATGGTCCCTCGATGACCCCGATGTTGCCTACGAATACATGATCTAGTCTCTCGATGACCCCGATGTTGCCTATGAATACATGATCTAGTCCCTCGAACTGTTGCCTACGAAAAGATGATTATCCCTTCGAATTTGCTAAAGGTACCTCTATCATGTTGCCTTCAACGACCATCGATGACCCTTCGATGTCCCGTACACGTCCAATAGATAAGACTACCTACCCACAAATGGTATGGTTAGTCTTATCCCTTAAATGAAAGTAGAAAGTATAGGAAAGACCAAGCATAGGGTAAGTATCCTTTAGTTTTCTTGCTCAACATAAAAATGATTTTCACACAACATTTTTCAACATTATCTCTTCAGACATTTTCAAAATCAAATTGTTTTTTAACACACACACACAATGCTTTTTTCAAGCTTTTCAAACAAGACAAAATGAGCTAAGCAAACTAAGAGCCCGTAGATAACTATAGATGAAAAGGGTGCTAACACCTTCCCTTTTCATAACTTACTCCACGAACTCTTTTTCTCAAAAGGTCTTTCCTGTACTTTTATACCTTTCCTAATTAGACAAAATAAAAGTCGATGGCGACTCTTGTTCACCGCAACATTTTGCTTGCGAAAATATTAAAAGTCAGTTCTCCCACCGTGTTACACTCTACCTCATCCTAAATACATAAAGAACATAGATAAGTCAACTGCCAAGACTATATTTGAATCATTATGTGCTACTTATGACGGTAATCATCACATGAAAGAAGTTAAGGCCAATCTTCTGGTTCACCAGTATGAACTCTTAAAAATGAAGGATGATGAAGACATTAAAACCATGTTCTCCAGGTTTCAAGTTCTTGTATCAGTCCTTTCGATTTTGAACAAGAGTTATACTTCTGTAGATCATGTCAAAAAGATTATGGCGAGTCTTCATGTAAGATTCAACCTAAAGTTACAGCTGTTCAGGGAGTTAAAACACATGAATACCTAAATCCTTGAAAGTCTGATTAGTAACCTTCATAGCCATGAAATGTAACTTAATAGAGACGAGCCTATGAGCTCGGGAGCCTTTCTTTTTCACTCTCTTGGTTCCAACAATCATGGGAAACAAGGTACACACACAATTATGGATTTTATAAGATTTTGAAGTTGTAAGACTTTTATCAATTGCAATAATTGATCTTGTCTTAGAAAAAGTAGGTCAAGAGCAAGGCAATGGTATATAAAATGAAGTTATGCATGTGGATGAGTATGATTAAGTATTTATGAGCACTTAAGGTATATCATAACTAGAATTGCAACTAGTACCTATTAAATAATGATCAATGTTCCAAAGTTCATCTTGATAAAGTTGCTTATGAGAAAAGTCTCGATCCATAGCTTTTTTGTCATGAATATGTTTCTCATCCTTTCTTGATACATACACATGATAGTTTTCTTTATCAAAACAAAGTGTTAGAGAGCTTGACTTCAGAATCTCCCCCTTTTTGATGATGAAAACCATTGAAAGTTGAAGTGTTTGAGTCTCTTGGAACATTTTAGAAGCTCTTAAGTGAATTCTTCCCCTAACTTTGATAACTCCCCTTGATCAAAACTCTCCCTTGATTCATAGAGAATTTGACATCTTTGTTGCCGGAAAAATTTAAAGACAAGTATACACAACACATATATCTTCTCCCTTTTTGTTATTGTTAAAAAGGATGGTAAAAATAGATAAATCATCTAAATTAATCATGAAATTATTAATTCTTTTACCTATGAGTTTTACCTCATGAGTGTCTTCATCTTCAATCAAAAATTCATTCTTGGTGAATATGATCTTGAAGCCTTTGTCACAAAATTGGCTTATGCTAAGAAGATTATGCTTTAGTCTTTCAACATCTTCAATGGATGTGAAAGGTGGTGTTCCAACTTTGCATATGCCAATAATATTTCCTTTGTTATTGTCCCCGTAAGTGACATAACCCTTGGACTTTTAGATCTAGAGATGAAAATTTGTTTATGTCTCCCGTCATATGCTTAAAAAAACCACTATCAAGATACCATAGGTTTGTAGTGGTCTTAAAGTAAGCCTACAAAAAAAATTAAGTTTTGTTTGATACCCAATGTGCCTTGGGTCCTTCATAGTTAGTTACTTTCTTGAGCCACACATAATGCCCACTTTTAATACTAAAGTTTCTTACATAGCAAACATTAGGTGTATGACCACTTATACCATAATAAAAATACGTAGGAACAAAGTTACTTCTATATCTAAAAATATAAGATTTATTTTTAGGAAATCTCTTCTTAGGATGATGGTAAAAATTGTGTGCTTTATTCACTTTCCCTTTGTTGGATTGATCACTTGTCTTAACAAAGATAGTTTTATAAGTACTTGGTTTTTTTTAAATTTGGAATAACCAAGTCCATTTTTATCATTGGAATATATTTTTTTACTAAGGATAGTGTTCAATCCAATTTTCCATTTTTCATATCTTTCAATAACTCTTTTCGATTGGACAATTTGAAAAGAAAGTGAATTACAATTTTTGCATGTGAAATTCTGTTTTTCTTTTTCAAGAAAAGTTTGTTTTTCAATTTCAAAATCTTTTTCCATGGTGTCAATATTTTCTTCAAGAGATAAAATTGGTTTATTTTGTGTTGACATTGTTTTATATAAAATTTTACATTCATTGAGTAATTCATCATTAGCACCTAGTGCATCATCATTATAAGAAGATGTTTCGTTGCTAACCCCTTCTTCTTCATCATCATCAGAATGGTGTGATGTCATCAATGTAAGATTAATATATTATTCGCTTTTCGATTTGAAAGATGAACTTACTTCATTGTCATCACATGCTACATATGCTTTCTTTGGATTATTGTCCTTCTTCCTTTTGAAGTATTTATTCTTCTTTTCAAGTGTAGGGCATTCACTTTTAACATGTCATCTTTCTCCACATTCATAGCATGTAACCTTCCTGTTGGTGTTTCGCTTTCAATGATCTTCTTTTTCTTTTCGTTTCTTAAAAACTTTTCAAACTTCTTAATAAGATCTTTATCTTTGCCACTAGTGGACTCATCCTCTTGATTACTATCATAATGTTTTAATCTCATCTTTAAGGCAATATCTTTTGAATATTTTTTATTGAATTTCATGCTTCTCCAATCATCCAAGTTCTATTTCCTGCTTTTGGAGTTTTTTTTAATAATGTTGTGGATGTCATATTGGATAAATTCTTCTTTTCGGATACCACCGTTACTTTTGGTTGTCATTCTCAGGTCAAAGATCTAAGCACTTTAAGATTAAGTTCATCGTTAGTAAAAGTATTATCAAGTGCTATCAAATGATTTTTCAAATGCACAAATATTTTTTCAAGTCAAGGATTGATTATCGGGGTTGCATTATGAATAACTCGTACTCTCGACTCAAAGTGTTTAATCTTGATCTTTTAACTTCACAGTTTCCATCAATGTATCCCATATTTGTTTTGTTGTTGTGCAATCTGAAATGCAAAAGAAATCATCCATACTAAGAGCATCTTGAAGAATATTTATTGCTTTCTTGTCATAGAGGATTTTTTCTTATCATATTCATTCCATGAACTCTCATGCTCAGGGATGCCAACACCATCAACAACACTGTTATGAACGAAAGGGTCATTTTCAACTACTTTCCATACTTCTCTTCCTATAGATTCTAGATGCACTTTCATGCGTATTTTTCAAAAATCAAAGTATTCACCACAAAATAATGGAGGCTTTTTAGTGTTGTCACCGTCTTTGAAAACCAGGTTTGTATTTGTTGAAGTCGTTTTGGATCTGTAGGAATAAGTTACCTATAACCTGCTTAATGCCAATTATAAGTATTTAATGCGCCTAAAATGGGGGTGAATTAGGTACTTTAAAATTTATGGTTTTATGAATGGTTACTTCTTTATTTTATGGCTTATGCAATGTGATGAAAGCGATAAAGTGTAGAAAGGTAAAGAACACCGACAAATTATACTAGTTCCCCTCACATTCTGAGAGTATGTCTAGTTCCCTTACAACATGTAATATATTTTAGGCAAAATACCCTTTTTGGTCCCTTATGTTAACCTCGGGGTTCATTTTGGTCCCTTAACTTCAAAAAGTGTCATATTGGTCCCCTAACTCTTCAAAAGGTGTCATTTTAGTCCTTTTTGTCATATTAGCGACGAAAAAACTCAAAAATCGGTCGCTAATATGGATAAAAAACTCAAAAGTTTCATCCTTAGTCTTCAGGATGAATACCCATAACTTCCTAGAATAATCATCAACTATGGATAGAAAATACCTTGCTTCTGAATGTGATGGACACCTTGCAGGCCCCCAAAGATCAGCATGGATGTAATCAAGGGATTCATGTGTTCTTTGTTTGCCTTTGTGGAACTTCACTCTGCAAGATTTTCCAAATACACGGGGTTCACAAAACTTCAGCTTTTCGACTTTGTCTTCACCGAGCAGATTTTGTTTCCCTAATTTGACCAGACCCCTTTCACTGACATGGCCCAATCTCATGTGCCAGATTTCTATCTTCGACAAAGGTTTCGTGGATGCAATATTTGTCAAACCACTTACAACTTCAGCCTCAAGGGTACACAAGCCTTGTTTCTTCACGCCTCTCAAGACTTCCTTCGACCTCTTCATGACTCTTAGGATACTTTTCTCTCCTTAGAAAACATATCCTTTCTTGTCAAATTCACTAAAAGAAAGCAGATTTCTCTTCAAATCAGGAACATACCTGACTTCAGTCAACAACCTTATTGACTCATCATGGAGCTTGAATCTTACAGACCCAACACCTGCAACCTTGCAAGCTTTGTTGTTTCCCAGCGGTACTGATCCACCATCTTGATCACATAATTCCTTGAACAAGTCTTTGTTTGGAGTCATGTGCCAAGTGCAACCTGAATCCATAATCCACTCCTTCCTAGAGTCACTGCTTGAAACCACAAGAACATCAGATGATTCGAAATCATCTTGAACAATGGCTGCATTGCCATTATCCTTACCTCCATGATCTTTCAGGCGTTCAGAGCACACCTTTCATGTGTGACCCTCCTTCTTACAATGATAGCATCGAATACCAGATGCTTCGCCACTATAAGACTTTTGTTGGCTTTTTCCTTTCTTTTTGTCGAACTTACCATCATTTCGCAAGAATTTTCCTTTAACGACCAAACCTTCACCAATAGTCGAAGGTTTATGCTTCATTCGTTCGTTCAAGTCCTTTGAATGCAAGGCTGATTGAACTTCTTCAAAGGACAGGGACTCCCTTCCATATAGGAGAGTTTCTTTGAAGTGAGTACGTGATCGAGGCAAAGCGCACAATAGTAACAGCGCTTGATCTTCATCATCGATCTTTACATCAATATTTTCAAGATCAAGAATCAGCTTGTTGAACATATCCAACTTCTCAGCTAACACTTTGTCTTCAACCATCTTGAATGAATATAAAGCTTGCTTCAGGTAGAGTCAATTTACCAGTGATTTGGCCATATACAAACTTTCAAGTTTCATCCATAACACTGATTCCGTCGTCTCCTTTGATACCTGTCTGAGAACCTTATCACCAAGGCTCAACAAAATTGCGCTGTGTGCCTTCTCGATCATAGTCATCTTCTCCGCTGTCGTTAATGCAACATTAATGGCTGCCTGTCCCTTCAACGCTTCCAAACAACCTTGTTGTACCAGTAGGGCTTTCATCTTCAAGTGCCACATACCGAAATCATTCACTCCGGTGAACTTTTCAATCTCATACTTTGTTGACGACATCTTCTCCATGCTCACCGCACCAATTTGTTGTGAATTTAATGCCAAGAACAAAGTATAATTCAAGGAAAGAATAAAGAACAAGGAAGAAGAAGAACACAAGAATTGGTTATAACTGTTATTCTTTCACTTTCACTTAGAAAACAAGATTACAAGTTTTCAAGAATAACAAATAACCTCTCTCACCCTAAATCAGGATTTACAGCATTGCAATGATGAGAGACTAGTATGCTATTTATAATAAAACCTAACATACTAACTAATGAGATTTTTCCACAAGGCCCATTATACAAGTCAACTTAATAAACAAGCTAACTTAACAAATTAGGGTTTAAACACTAAAACCTAATTTAACATGCTAATAACCTTAGCATCTTCGACACCTGCATGCTCGACTCATCTTCGACTACAACATGCACATTTCGACACCAGCATGTGAACAACCTTCGACTTCATGCTTAACCATGTTGAGCTGTCGAACCAAGAAGCTACCCTTCGACCATACTAGAGTTCGATCCAATATCTCACAATTGCATTATTAACGGTGAAGGGGTAGAGTAAAGCTAAGAAAGGGGTTTCTAGAATGATGGACTCATACTAAAAGAATAGAAGTTCTATAACAAATTTGATCTTTACAAACTTTAACACTAGATAATTTGTAAGAAACTTGTAATGTATTACCATTGGCTCCTCGGAAGGAATTTTTGGTTTTTTTATAATATTGAGTTGGGATCAATCTTCTTGGATGCAGTTTAAATATGCTCCTGAATTTATCAACGTAATTAACTCATAAGTTTTATCTTCAACAAGGAGATTTATTTTACTATATCATTTGTGGGATATTAATTTTTCTATTTTGTTAATATCACCATTTTCATTATTCAAAACGATAGTTTCTTCATTCTTTCTAGTTGAGCTAGATGAGGCTAATAAATTTTGATTAACTTGATTATGAATAATCATGTTTTCTGATAACTCTAAAAGTTTAATTTCTATCTCATCATCATCCCGGATTTTTAGAGTTCTAATTTCATTTTTTTAATTATTAATTTCTTTTTGTAAATCTTTAATAGAAACAGTTTTTTTTAACTGGTTTCTTAAATAAATCCATAACCTTTTTAAATTCTATTTTGTGAATATTCTTCTTATAAATATTGTTTTCATCTATAATATTTTTAATTTATCTCACAAAAAATTATTGCCTCTGAGTCTTGCATTTTGTTTAATATTTTTTTTTTGGTAGTAATTTTGTTTAATATTCTTATTAAGGTATTAGTTTGATTATTTGTTAAAACATTAATTCTTTTGTAACAATTGTTACAATTACAGAAATCTAGACCTAAATATTCATCAAAATTATTAATTTAATATGTTTCTTCGTAAGAATATTTTTTAGAGGATGAGCTTTCTTCCTCTAAATTTAATAGGATATTATTTGAATTAGTTATTAAACTTTCTTTTAAAATATTAAACTGTTGAATTAACAAAATTTATTATTAATTAAAAAATTATTATAAAGAATAACTCATTTCAAAATTAAGAAGAAGCCAATGTATCCATATATTTTGTTACCTAACGAGTAAAAAAATTACCCAATAATTAATTTAATCCGAAAATATAATTGTTTTATTATATTTTAGAAAATGAAAATATACACACGTGCAAGACCGCAACAAACTTCAATATGAAATTCATTTCAAAGTTAAGAAAGTTAGTTAGCAATTAGAAAGTATAGATAGAAAAATTTGGTAAACAAAATAACTTTATAGAATGTAACAACTAAAATTTAAGAGGTTGTTTTGAGAAATTACCATTCAAATTAAATCGTGAACAATCATATATTGATTGATCTTTTCATAAAATAAATGGATTTTTTTTTTTCCTAATGTTACAAGTAAAATAAAAATAATGTGGGACTAGAATTTATAAATAGTTGACACTTTTATTTTTCGAGTTGATTTTATAAAAATAAATTATATCTAATAAAAATATTTAAAATTATAATAAAGTCTATCAATCAAACTAATTATAATTTATATTATGTACTAAATTTATTAGTATTAAATGTGGGAGGTATATTAAAAAATTTAAGTCTCACATAAAAGAAAGATAAAATATAATTATAATTTATAACTAGTCAGAGACCCGTGCTGTCGCCCGGGTGTATTATTTGTGGTGCAGTATTTTTTGAATGATATGAAAAATGTGTAGTAAATAACTAAAAAAATATAGTAATTTAGAATTTTTAAATAATAATCATGAAATAAAAAAAAATAACAATAAAATATTTGTTAATGTGATGACACATGAATGGTCTTAATATCAGAACACTTGTATAGTATCAAATACAAATGTAAAATGTTAGATATAAATGACAATTTTGAAATTATTTATTTTTTTAAAATGAACAATAATCATATAGATTTAATTATATTAAATAATCATACACAAAAAAATATATAATTGTGAGATGGAGAAAAAATTAATATTTAAAGAAAGATTTTATCTCTTAAATTAAAATAATGAATAAATATTGTCTTGTTAGTGACCGGTGAAATATTTGTGGTGTAGTATTTTATAAATGACCCGTGAAATATTGTCTTGTTAGTTATATTTAAATATTTATGATATAGTATTTTTTTTAAATGATAAGAAAATTTTGAAGTAAAGAAATTTGACCAAAAGAAAATTAACCATCTAAAAAAAGTTTTACTAATAAGATAATAGCAGTGTAAGAATTAGATATTGTGTTGATAATGACTCGTAAAATAAAAAGTTAATTATTTGCATGGCTATTGAATATTATTTAATTTGATAAAAATAAAATTTTAATTTTAATAAAAAAAATATTAATTAGCATTGATATTAAACAAATAGAATTGGAGTGGCAGGGTGAAAACAATATCAGAACATATCAGAAAAAGAGAAGTGAAAACAATAATTGTTTAAAATAAAAGAATAAACGTAAACTGTAATTCCTACAAAAGTTAAGGAGATTTAACCAACTATGACTTAACGTTTCTTACTGTTCTCGAAACATATATAAAAAATATAATACTTGTATAAATGTGATACTGGTGTATCTTACTCTAACTATTTATGTTTATTTTTTTAAAACGGTGTTAATTGGAATTTTGTAAATTTATTATATTCCAAATGAGTAAGCTTACTACAACAATGGCTTAATTCATTTATATATACAAAAATGACAACAATACAGATAAAATATTTTAAGCTAAAATACAGTACAGAACATGCTTCATATATTCTTATACACTGACTTATTATTAAATTTCTGTATAGTTGCTTCTCTGTTGGAGGCAATAGAAATCTTCTGATCCTTAAGCAATTTCAAACTGGGAGCCAACAACCGCGTGTAACGATCAAAATACAAAAGCTGCTTCAAGAGAAGCACAAATTCTCGAGGGAACTTTAATCCATAAGTTTCACTGGCTCGAACCTATGGAGTACAACGATGACATAAGTATTATATAATAGTTAGCCTTCATCAAATAATACAATTAGCACAATTAAAAATATCTAACCACGTCAAGAAATAGTGCATTCATCTGCCTCTCATCGACAACGACTTCAGTGTCCAACTCCTGCACTTGAATAGCAGGCACAAATTCAGAATGTAAAAATGCTCCCCAAATTAGCAAACATGTAAACATTGACCTACGTAGTCGCTGTCATGCATAAGAAACTGACAAGTGAGTTTATGTGTGATACAGTTCTCCAAATCTCTGGAAAAGGCATTAGCAAGATCCATTTGCAAAAAATATAACATCATAATATAAAGAAAACCACAACAAAATATTCAAAGAAATAATAGCCTCTCATGTCAGGCCAATATATCAAATAGAAACACCCAATTACCTTCAAATCTTCTTAATGCATTTGTCATTAACTTCATTTCTTATAAAACAGGCTGCAAAGTTTGCTGTTGGGCCTGCTACTGAATATTTGATGATGATTTCAATTGCCGAAAATGTTAGCATATTATAACAACCATGTAACTGAAATAATAATCCATACAATTTAATTGAAACTGATCTAATGGAGATATCCCAAACAATTTGACTCAACCCAAAGGAAAAGTGAATTATTTAATGTTTCACCTTGGTTTTCACCATCTGTCTGCCCAGTCGGAGCCGTTTCATGTCTTTAAATGGTAAATTAGCTTTAGTCTGAAAGTCCAGTTAATGCACCAATAGTTAAACTAATTGTCAAACAGACTCAAAGATGGTACAAAAGTTACATAAAATGACATTGTAAGCATATGCATTCCTAGATTAAGAAATATCAGGTAGAACTTTTTAAAAACAATGAATGAATGACTTCATAAAGAAAGGCATTCACAAACTCCCATAGGTAGAACTTTTTTATGGCTGAAATGCATAAAACCACACAACTTAAATTATATAGTCTTCTATCAAAGACTGAAAAACAAACAGTACTTATAAATATATGAAAACACAATTGGAAACTAAGAACCTTTATAATCTGAATGAATCTACAACTACATAACACCATTGCATATGTGATTTTAAGTTCTTTTAAAGAAGATTGCAAATTTCAATTAGGAGAAAATCATAAGTTCATTTTAATTAGAAACCTCATGCAAGTTAATAGCTAATCCAAACTGTTTGAATTTATGTAGAAAGTGATTTACCTCATAAACTCATTTTACCCCATAAACTCATTTTAACTGATAAACTCATAAATTTATTTGTAACACTTGAAGGCTCACCAGAAAGTGTAACTTTTGCAGTCTCAGATTATAGATCAAAAGGGAAGAAACTGGATCTGGAAGAGGGAAATAAACATGAACATCTTCATACCATGACACCAAAAAACTGGATCTGAAAAAACACAATCGAGCAAGAGAAATAAAATGGACAAACGTTCACCACTGAACCGTGCGTTTTTTCGAGTGATTGCTTACCAACAAATACATTTGGGACAATGTATTGGCGAGTGAGTCTTTTCAGAAACTTCTGCAATTGTGGACCTAATATGAAATACAAAATCAATTAAGATAAACATAAATTGCATACACGAATTCGGATCCATTAGCAGCACCCCCAAGCGCGGGAACTTACAGTGTTCCTCAGTGTTAACTCAGCTATATCATGATATTAACACTAACTATAAAGTATCAAAAACTAAGTGACTAAATTATAATGTAAACAGCTGCCCAATGCATAGAATAGAAGATGAACATGGAGGTTAAAGTTCAAACATAAAATAGAAGTTGTACATAGATGAAAACTACAATAAGTAAAAATGTTGTGTGATAACCAATGAACCAACTCACCAATGTGTTTCTCCTGCTGGCAGAATTTAAACAAATGGCTTCCATATGAAATATCAATTTCAAAATCAATGTTTATCAGATAGTGCCAATACCATTTATTAAAATTGATGGAGGATTAGATGTTACTTACCAAAGGCAGAAGTGCAGAGCTTGCTCCACTTGAAGGCTTAAATGTTCCCTTTGCAAAAACCAACACAACAGTGATCCATCAAAAACCAACACAACAATGATGTTTGAGAAATTTTCCTTACCTCTAACAGAGTCTAGATTTGTAAAAACCAACACAACAATGACCCATCAAAAACCATTAAAAAATAAAGAACCAGAAGGAAGAGAAAAGAAAGATTGAAAACGAAAAAACATTACAAATGTAAATCTTACCAAAATCAAATCAAATATTAAAGCTAAGACACCATCATTTTTTGACCGACTTCATTCTCTCTCTCTCGTGTTCTTGAGATGCACTCTCGGAGAAGGAGAGGCGACGGCCAACGACGAGATCGCTTGAATAAAAATCCAACCGGTTTCTTGTGACACCCATGAGATGGGGAATATGAAAATGGACTTAATGTTTTCATTTAAGGCGGTGGTGGCCGGAGAAAGGGCCGACGGCGGCTAGGGTTTAATGGAGAAGAAAGAGGAGACGAGAGAAAATGGATCGAAGAGAGAGAATAAAAATGTTGTCACAATTGAAGAGGATGGAGGGAAAAAGTTTATCCAAGTACAAAAATTGAAAGAATTGACCAATGAGAACACAACATTTGGCATGTTCTATTATTTATTTTGTTAATTACATGATTAACCTTTTGTATGGGTAAAGAAATTAAAAGGGAAGGGCAAAATGGACAGTTTGAGCAATTTCTTAGTATTGGGTAGATAGTAGATAGATTAAATTTCGTTCTTATCTTACAAACTATAATAAAGCAATACTAAGTTTATCATTTTCAAAATATCCTATTTACCCTTACAATTGATTAAATATTTTCTTTATCTTCATAAGTGGAAAATGACCAATGATTTCTTCCTTAATTCTCATCATTTTCATTTTTATTTTTTACCATTTAAATATATCAATATTTACAATCACGTTTCAACAAATAATATTTAAGATAAAAACAAACTTTTCGTACGTACGCATGGGTCACTATCACCACAATACATTTTTAATCTTTAACTCAATAAAAGATGCTAGAGTTTTAAGTTTTAAATTTTTATCAATTATGTATTTGAAAACTTATAAGTTTTGTAGCAAATTCTTAGGTACTAGACTTGATGCTTTTACTAACTATTTTCACGGGTCACTATCACTACAATACCTTTTTTATTTTAATCAACAAAATATTTTAACATTCCTTAATCGAATTTTTAAACTTTTTTTTTTGCGTTTGTAATAGATTATTCATCTTAAGATTTGACTTACCTGTATGGATGCACGGGTTTTCTACTAGTTATAGAAGGTAACAACTAAAATTTAAGTTGATGTATAGGCCAAGAATTACCGAGTGCAATAGTAAGGATGAATTTAATTGTTTAAGGCCTCACTACCAGTACAAATGTTTCTTTAAAATCCACACTCGGGCATTATGTGAATCCTTTGGCAATTAATCTTGCTTTGTATTATAAAATAGAGCCATTTGGATTTCTTTTAATGTGAAACAACCATTTACAATCAACTATGTTATGACCTTGTGGTGGTGGTGGTACTAAGGACCAAGTACCATTATGTATCAATGCATCAAATTCTTTAGATATTACATGTCTCATATTTGATGGTTAAAGGTTCTTAAGTAATGGATAGTTAGTGACATTGAACACTCGTTTTGGCTTGAATAATTTGTTTTTGGATCTAGTTTGCACATGATACTCACTAGTGGTGGCTGCACTTTGGTTATTTACACAATTTTGATCACGATGAGGAGGTTGAGTTTGATTACATTACCTGATGAAGTGTCTGAACTCAAGGGTACTTATTACAGGATTTTCGATGGTTGTGGTTGAGGAGTATTTGGATTTTTATTGTATTGGTGGTGGGTTCGACAAGAATTATGTAGTGTGGAGAAGTGTAGTTGATGCTTGGAGGATTTAAAGAGATGGTGCTAGTTTGGCTAGGTACTTATAAGGAAAATGGTTGTCATGAAAGGTGACGTGTCTAGATGTATAAATTCGGTTGGTGATGAGGTCAAAGTAGTGGTAGGAATATTGTGAAGGTGAGTAACTTGTAGTGACGTAACCAAGTGAAGCAAAGACATCTAAAATAATAGAGATGGTTAGGATTGTGTTGAGCATGGTTTAGTACTTGATATGAAGTGTCCATATTTAAATTTAGGGTGGGTAATCTATTTACTAAGTATGTTATTGTACAGAAAGGAAATAACCATAATGTATTAGGTAGTTCAGCATGATGCAAAAGTGCACGTGTTGTTTCTACTATATGTCTATGACTTCGTATGCAGTAGCATTATGTTCAGGTGTATGTGGTAGGGCGGTGTAATGTGATATGCCATTGCAATTATAGCACTAGAATAGATAGGTTAAAAAAACTTTTCAACAATGGCTTTGAATTGAGGAAAGAAAATTGAGACATCCAATTTATTTTTAAGTGGATACAACCAAACGTATTTGGTGAAATGATCAAGAAAAATAAGGTAATAAATAAGGCAGAGGATAATATGATGAACTTAATTTTTTTCTTCATCATGATGAACTACTAAATTTACCATAAATAAATTCAATGGTTGTGATTGATTATAAGCAACCTACCATACATGTAATATCTAAAGAATCAAATATTTACATTTATATCGTATTTTTAACTAGACTCCAATAATTATCACAAATTACAATTAAAGTTATAACTTTATTAATTAAAATTTTATATATAAATAAATGCAACATTTTTAAATTATATATATATAAACTAGGAAATGTGCGTAATATTGGACCATTCCACTCCTTCAATGGAATTCTTCAATTTCTTATTATATAATTTCTTGTTTATTAATTAAAGAAATCAAATTATTCCTACAAAGAAGACCTTGTTTCCTAATATTACTTTCCTCCCAACCCCACTTTCTTATTTTTTTCATTTTTTATTTAATTATATATAATATATGTGATTAATAATAATCATTTAAAGTATAATTGTGCATATATTAAAATATTTAATGTACCTTCTTCTAATATTATGTTTAACTTTTTAATGTTTTTTGTTTTATGTAAGGCGACTGTATTTTAATGTATTTTAGTTTTTATTTACTTTATTTTATTAATTATTTTATAATTTATAAATAAAATATTTATTTAGACCACTAAGTGATTATATTTTTGGGTGTTTATGTAAAATTTATAAAATAATTAATGTAGTATATTAGTCTTTTATTTAAATTGAAAAAAATTTGTTTAACTTGCAATAGTAGGTAACTTTTAGTTCATCATGATGGACCAATAAATATAATTCGCCATGTTAACCTTCACCTATAAATAACCATCTAAAGATTTAATAGGAGAAGGACCCCGTACATCAAAATAAATAATTTCGCGTGGCTCCTTGCTAACTATACCATAAAAAGTAAATGGAAGCTTATGGATCTTGGAACTATTACGTGATATGTATGATAGAGGCTTACTTGTATTTATTTTATTAATGGATAATAGACGTCTCATTGTTCTGTCACATGGGTGACCAAAGATATGATGCCATGGTGGGGATGATGAGTTGATGGTGATGAAGGCAGTGGGAGAGGTGGCATGTGGTAGATTCCATTTTTATGAAATCCTTTGAGAAGTGGTGCCCTTATTTTCAGACCCTTTATCAAGAAATGATTAGAAAATTTTTAAACCGAGATGGGGTTAGTTTGGTATAGATATGAAACAAATATTAGATTTTGTAAAATTTGAGGAACATGAAGAACTTTAGGTAGATGCAAGCTATATATTTCTGTAGGAATAATAACCTTACAAGTGTGAGTTATTGGAATTATGGATCCATCACTTATAATGATTTGGTCTATCCCTGTGTAAGGACTTAGGAGACAAAGTTTATCAAGTTGATTGGTGAGATTAATGGTGTGTAGCCCTCGAATCCAATATCTAGTTTGTTGAAGTTTCAAAGTTTGCTCGAGCATGATGAGTTGATGGGCCAAAATTGTTTTTAGATGGGTATTCATGCAATTTATAGCAGACTTTTGTTGTGTGTCTAGGCTTGTCACAATATTGACAAGTGGCTTTATTGGAGGTTCCAAGAGATGCATATCTAACTTGTTGAAATGAAATGACATGATTACTAATATAACCACGTTTTTTGAAGTTTTGTTTCCATTTGTGTGTAGCATGGACATAAGTTATGGGATACGCATCTTCATCTCTCTTGAGATGACTTTCATATTCAATTAGAAAGTTATGGAGTGCGTCAAATTTAATTGGGTTTTCATGAGCACGAAGAGTAGCAATGATTTCTTTGAACTCAGATCCGAGGCCATTCAATGTATGAATAACGAGATCAACATCATCCAATGGATAGTTGTTTACAACTAGTTCAACTGACATCGCTTTTGTAGATTTATGTGCTTCCAGGTGTAAACTTGACAGCCTCGTAAAAGATCCTCTCTGATGTTTCGATGATAACAACGATAAATAAAGTCGGTGGCAATAACTTTAAATCTTGATGATAGTGATCTAACCACAAAAACATCTCATTCACCGTTAACAAAAAGAGACTCAAGATTAAAGTGCTTATATGATTAAGAGCAATCCAACCAAAAATCTTGAAGCTTTAAATAAAGTATAAAATTTTGCCAGGTCATGATTGTCTGCCTGTCTGAGTGACCCGAGTTTTGTAAAAGTACAAAATAACTTTTAAAGTACTAAGTCAATTCACACACACACACACACATGTTAAAAAAATTCAAATTTTTTATCATGAAAATTGTTTTTTGGCCAAGCCAGGTGATTAAGAAGCAGTTAAATCTCTTTCCGAAACTTTTTTGATCTAACCAATCAATTGGATACTTAATCCTACCGATTAGCAAAACTTTTTAAGCTAGCTAATAGATTAGAATGTTATGCTAATCGATTAGAGAATGACTAATCGATTAACAAAGCAATTATGCCACCACATTAATGACTTGCAACAACTTTATATCCAATATTTCCTTTTTGTGCCTGCTACTCGATTAAAAATGAATTGGCTAATCGATTAGAATGTTATGCTTATCAATTAGCTAATTAAGTTAGCCCATATTATTTTTCATTTTAATTTTTTCCAACTCCTATATAAAAGAGATTCGTCTCCACTTCATTTCACGTCACTTTCCAACGTTTTACTATTTCTTTGGAATGCATTTCTCTAATTTCTCCCCATATCTCTCTACAAAATATTTCTTTTCATTTTATATTTCCCTAGTGCTAGTAAGTGAAGCTTTGCTTGTGAGGAAGGAATTTATTGTAAGTGACCGTGTCAATCGTTTATATTTTTAAGGCTGCGATACTCTTAAGAGATCGAGCCTGGTTCGTGAGATAAATCTATCATAAAATCTCTGTGGTTGGTTTCTAAGCTTCACCTAAAAACACTTTGTTTTGGTTATTGAGATAAGCCCTAAATCTCTAATCGGTTTGTTAGCTTAGCGGGGGTAAAAGCTGTCATTGGTTGGGCAAAAGTTTGTAAAAATATAAAGATCATATTGTATTAAGGTTCGTAGGCATAACCTTCAAAAAGCTCAAAAGTCTATAGTCAAAATCTCAAGAAGACCTCTTGGGGACATGACCAGGTCAACGTTAGGCCAAACCTGTATAAATATCGGATTCAATCTCTTTAACCATATCCTTTTCTTTTCTGCAATTTACTTTCAGTATTTTATTTCCACTGTAAATTACTAACATAATTTTAATCGAGAAATATATAAAATTAATCACGAATTTTGAATACCACAATTCACCCTCTTTTGTGCTTGAAGTTACTTATCCAACATCTTTAATTGCTTGTAGATTATTTGTCACCAATTGTGTATCTTTGCTAAACTGAGACAAGTGTTCTTTAAGATGCATGATGTGAGAGCGATTTTTGCTTACAAACATCTTGTTAAGAATGTCCCATGCTTGTTTAGAAGTTATGACATTCTTGAGCATGATAATGATGTTAGACGTTGGCCTTAGGATCTAGAGGGGGGGTGAATAGATCGTACACAGTTTTACGGATTTAAACGACTTTTCAGCGGAAGTGATTCTGAATCGACTCGCGTCTATTCCGAACCACTATCGAAACGATTATATATGTGTTTAAAAACCAGTCAAAGACTTGAGGTAAATGATAAGAGTATATGTTGCAGAATCAAAGCGTTTCTCTTATTGAAAATCAGATTAACTTTTTGTATGATGGACAATGTTTGCAATGCAGTAAGAGTGATAGAAACAAATATACAAACACTTGGTGATAATGATCAAATTTAAGGTAATTCAATGTGTGGTGGATTGTGATGTTTATGTAAGTTCTTAATTCACAATCTTAACACTCGAATCGTTGATCAATTTGCTATTATAACCAAATATGAACAGAATGTAAATGAAAAAGTAAAAGCGACAAGAACGCGATATTTGTTTAGGCAGTTCGTCGATCGTCCTCGCTACGACTACGTCTGCCCCCAATTCCAAATTGAAATTGGGTAATCTTTCATTAATGTTGAAAGTAGTATATACAAAAAAGATAACAAAGCGATAAACGATAAACCAATTATGTCGATCCTTTGAATCTTCTTCCCCCTTAATCTTGAACAAGATCAAGGTTATCCAAGAGCTTCACTTTGATTCCCTTCTGCAGTGTCTTGATTCCTTGAACTCCCCGTTCCTCAATCGTTACACTCAGTCGAATCCTCAATGAACGCCTCTTGATAAAAACCCCCAAGAACCACCCGTCGTGGAGGACAAAACCCGCAGATTTTATTCACCAACAAACCCCACAAACCTTCACCCACTAGGAATCTTCAATTCCGTTCCATGGACGTTATCGAACTCATCACTAACCCGCAACGCAAGAATGATTATGTGTAATTGTGTTGGAGATGATGAAGAACGAAGATGAGAAGCGTTTGTGTATCTTTCAGTCGTTGGTGTTAATGAATAATTAACATGGAATGATATATATAGTTGCTGGTATGTTGGAGCAGAGAAAACACATAATTTGGGAAGTTTTCAGCAATTAGGTTGACCTACTTTAGTGCTTAGGTCGACCTAACAGAAGAAGAGTTGAAGTTGTCCCAGTTAGGTTGACCTGTTGAAGGTTTAGGTCGACCTAAAGTCATTTGTTTCCAGTTAGGTCGACCTGTTGATGGTTTAGGTCGACCTAAAGTCAGTTGAAATGCATTTTTGTGACTTTTCTTCAGTTTAGGTCGACCTAGGAGTGTGGGTAGGTCGACCTAACAGTGACATGTGTAAATCCCTTCAGTTTAGGTCGACCTGGGAGTGTGGGTAGGTCGACCTAACAATGACCTTGTCAGTTTTGCTGAGTTTGCTCTGGTTTTGAGTCGACCTAGGGCTTTGCTTGGTCGACCTAACAGATGCAATACCATTTTCTGAGTGATTTGAGCTTCATAATCTTCCATTGTCTTGAGTCATTCATTTATGCTTTTGTATTTGGTTGCTTGTGATGTTTGACATGAATCAAAAACTCATTTGTGAGTGTATGCTTGTTCTTACAAACTCCCCCTTTTTGATGATGGCAAACATTTGATTAAATGACGAAAGCTCCCCCGGTCTTGTATGCGTAAGCTCCCCCGTACTCTCAACTCATCTCCCCCTTTGACAACATCAAAAGAAACCAGGAGAATAGTAGAAGAGAATAGCAAAATAATCTAAACAAAACAATGTCTTACATAACACACTAGTAAAGAAATAGAGCATAATATCCAAACATATTTAAAGGTACAAACCAAGCTAAAGTTCAAGTAATAAGAGACATAATAACATGACAGAAATGAGATGCAATGCAATGAAACGAACTAATGCAATGCTCGCTAACGTTTGCCCAAACATGTTAGATGTATGCTTATTCTACTATTTTCATGTCCAAACATGATATGTTATGAGTAATGATGAACAACATATACATGTAAATGAGATAGGTGGAGAAGCATATAAGAAGTCACTATAAACATGTTAATTGATAGCATATTATAGCATCAATGATATTTTTGGAAGTGAACAACAAACATGTTACCACTTTCTCAATTATAGGTATCTCGTCATCATTTCGTAGAATGAAGTATATTCCTCTAGTCAATGTGGAATGATACTTGATGTGATGATGAACTACCTTCATACTGAGAGAGATGTTAGCTTGAGCATAATCAATATATATATAAAGTAAAGGAATAAAATTAAGAAAACAAACGCATTTAGCTCAAATTAGAGATATCTAATATCCCTAATTCCCAATGAATGTTGAAGAACTGCTCCGTTGCAAGAGGTTTGGTGAAGATGTCAGCTAGTTGCTTCTTGCTCTTCAAGTTTATGGTACTTGTGTTGTCGCACATGATAGGTATACGATCAAGCTTAATACCAAAGTCAAGAAGTTGTTGCTTGAACCATAATATTTGTGCACAGCAGCTCCCAGCAGCTACATATTCTGCCTCAGCAGTAGATAATGCAACCGATACTTGTTTCTTGCTATGCCAACTTATCAATGAATTTGAGAATAGATGACACGTTCCACTGGTGCTTTTTCTATCGGATTTGCAGTCAGCAAGATCTGAATCAGAGAATCCTACCAAATGACACTCATTTCCCTTTGGATACCATAGGCCATATGTAGTAGTTCCACGTAAGTATCGCAGAATTCTTTTGACAGCTTTCAAGTGAGATTCTTTTGGACAAGATTGATATCTTGCACACATACACACACTAAACATGATGTCTGGTCTTGAGGCAGTAAGATACAATAGTGAACCTATCATACCTCGGTATAATTTCACGTCAACCTCTTTACCTTTCTCATCTTTTGTCTAGATTAGTATTTGTTGCCATAGGTGTGTCAATTTCTTTTGCTTCACTCATTCCAAATCTTTTGAGCAGCTCCGTACAGTATTTAGTTTGATTCACAAACGTTCCATGACTGAGTTGCTTGATTTGTAGGCCAAGGAAGAAATTTAGCTCACCCATGAGACTCATCTCAAATTCACTCTGCATAAGCTTAGAAAGATCTTTGACAAGTTTTGCATTAGTCGACCCAAATATGATGTCATCTACATAAATTTGGACTAAGAGAATATCTTTATCTTTTCTTTTAATAAAGAGAGTAGTGTCAACTTTACCCCTAGAGTACCCTTGACTAAGGAGAAATTTGCTCAAACGTTCGTACCAAGCCCGAGGGGCTTGTTTAAGACCGTATAGAGCACGTTTCAGCTTATAGACATGAGTTGGATACATGTAATTCTCAAAGCCGGGTGGCTGAGCAACATAGACTTCTTCATTTATATATCCATTTAGAAAGGCACTTTTAACATCCATTTGGAATAGTTTGAAGTCTCTAGAACAAGCATAAGCAAGTAAGAGACGAATAGCTTCGAGACGTGCTACAGGAGCGTATGTCTCTTCATAATTAATACCTTCCTCTTGATTATAACCTTGGGCAACTAATCTAGCTTTGTTTCTAGTAATAACGCCGTTTTCATCAAGTTTGTTACGAAAAACCCATCTAGTGCCTATTACTTGATGATCTCCCGGATGAGGGACTAAGTCCCAAACATCATTCCATTTAAATTGGTTTAATTCTTCTTGCATGGCCATTAGCCAATGCTCATCAAGTAATGCATCCTTAGCGTTTTTTGGCTTAACTTGTGAAACAAAAGCGAAATGATGACAGAAGTTACTTATCTTTTAGCGTGTTGTAACGCCCCTTGAGATGTCTCTTATTATATTGTCAATTGGATGGTCTTTCACATTTGTCCAGGTCTTGGGAAGTTCTTCATTGTTTGAGATGCTTTCTTTTTCATTTTCATTGTGAGACTCATCTTTCTCTCTCTCAGCATCTTTCTTTACAATACTTTCATTCTCGTCTTCCTTATCCTTGACAATGTCTTCAGTGGACGGACCTGCACCATTAAATGACAGACCTTTCTCGACATATTTTGCATAAGATTCATCAAAAGACACGTGTACTGACTCTTCTACTATAAGTAATCTCTTATTATATATCCGATATGCTTTGCTAGATTGTGAGTAACCAAGGAATATGCCCTCATCAGCTTTAGCATGTAGATGTTGTTTGCTCTTAAGCCCTTAAACATAATGTCTCTTTTCTTAGTATGTTCTATTGTGCAGCCAGAATTTGTAAACATTACTTTAAAATCTTTGTCACACAATTGACTTATACTTAAAGGATTATGTTTAAGACTTTCTACTAGCAGCACATCAGTTATAGTAGTGGTAGAAGGGTTACCTACACTTCCTTTACCAAGTATGGCTCCCCGATTGTTATCTCCATAGGTGACATATCCCTTTTTCTTTGCTTGAAACTCAACGAAAAGAGATAGGTCTCCAGTCATGTGTCTTGAACATCCGCTATCAAGGAACCACAACCTTTCGGCAATGTCAAGACACTTTTCCTGCAAGATTAATTTAAAGAGGGAGGTCCCCAATTTTCATTGGGTCCTTGGTAGTGAGTACACAATTTGTTGCACTTAGGCAACCATTGAAATACTCCTTTAGGAACTAAAATTCTCCTAAATTTGCATTTTTCAATGGTATGTCCCTTTTTGCAACAATAATGACAGGTAATAAGATGAGAATATGGAGTTTTGCTAGTTGATACTTTTGGTACAAAAGTGTATTTACTATATAAAGGAGTATACGATCTTTTGCCTTTGTCGGAATGTTTTGCTCCATTTTTCTTTAGATATTTGTTGTATCTTCGCACAAACAGTCCCATTTCCTCATCATCGGAGTCTTCGTCATCACTTGTGTCACTATCCTTTGGCTCTCGTTTTGAGGTCTTGGAGCTCGAAGCTTTTAGAGCTATTGACTTCTTCTCTACCTCTTTCTCCATGTTCTTTTCTTTCTTTGTCCTTTTCTCATGCATGTCAAGGCATTTAAGGTGTTGTTCATGTTCCTCTAGTTTACCAAATAGAGTTGTGATGTCTAAAGTGTTTAGATCATTTGCTTCCTTTATTGCTGTAACTTTGGGTTGCCATTCCCTGTTCAAACATCTTAAGATTTTGTTAGTAGCAACTGCATTGGAAACAGGTCTATCAAGAGAATTTAACCGATTTTTCAGATGAACGAATCTCTTCTGCATGTTTTCGATGGATTCACCATCTTCCATGTGGAAGAGTTCGAACTCTTGAGTTAACGTATTGATCCTAGCTAGTTTGACATCATCCGTTCCCTCGTGGGCAACTTGCAATGTGTCCCACATAGCTTTAGCTGATCTACAATGGGAAACGCGATAGTATTCATCAACTCCTAGAGCTGAGATTAGAATATTTCTCGCTTTCCAATCGTATGCATATCTCTTTTCATCTTTAGCATCCCAAGTATTTTCTGGTTTTGGAACAACTGCACCAGCTGCATTTGTCATGGTGATCTGAAAGGGACCATTGACAATAGCTGTCCAGATGTTCCTATCAATTGCATTGATGTGGACACACATACAATCCTTCCAATAGCCATAGTTTTCACCGTTGAAAACTGGAGCTCTATTATGAGCCCCTTTAGGTCCGGAAGCCATCTTTCCAATAAGTGTTTCACGTAGCACGGAATAAACCAGAGCTCTTGATGCCACTTGTTAGACGTTGGCCTTAGGATCTAGAGGGGGGGTGAATAGATCGTACACAGTTTTACGGATTTAAACGACTTTTCAGCGGAAGTGATTCTGAATCGACTCGCGTCTATTCCGAACCACTATCGAAACGATTATATATGTGTTTAAAAACCAGTCAAAGACTTGAGGTAAATGATAAGAGTATATGTTGCAGAATCAAAGCGTTTCTCTTATTGAAAATCAGATTAACTTTTTGTATGATGGACAATGTTTGCAATGCAGTAAGAGTGATAGAAACAAATATACAAACACTTGGTGATAATGATCAAATTTAAGGTAATTCAATGTGTGGTGGATTGTGATGTTTATGTAAGTTCTTAATTCACAATCTTAACACTCGAATCGTTGATCAATTTTCTATTATAACCAAATATGAACAGAATGTAAATGAAAAAGTAAAAGCGACAAGAACACGATATTTGTTTAGGCAGTTCGTCGATCGTCCTCGCTACGACTACGTCTGCCCCCAATTCCAAATTGAAATTGGGTAATCTTTCATTAATGTTGAAAGTAGTATATACAAAGAAGATAACAAAGCGATAAACGATAAACCAATTATGTCGATCCTTTGAATCTTCTTCCCCCTTAATCTTGAACAAGATCAAGGTTATCCAAGAGCTTCACTTTGATTCCCTTCTGCAGTGTTTTGATTCCTTGAACTCCCCGTTCCTCAATCGTTACACTCAGCCGAATCCTCAATGAACGCCTCTTGATAAAAACCCCCAAGAACCACCCGTCGTGGAGGACAAAACCCGCAGATTTTATTCACCAACAAACCCCACAAACCTTCACCCACTAGGAATCTTCAATTCCGTTCCATGGACGTTATCGAACTCATCACTAACCCGCAACGCAAGAATGATTATGTGTAATTGTGTTGGAGATGATGAAGAACGAAGATGAGAAGCGTTTGTGTATCTTTCAGTCGTTGGTGTTAATGAATAATTAACATGGAATGATATATATAGTTGCTGGTATGTTGGAGCAGAGAAAACACATAATTTGGGAAGTTTTCAGCAATTAGGTTGACCTACTTTAGTGCTTAGGTCGACCTAACAGAAGAAGAGTTGAAGTTGTCCCAGTTAGGTTGACCTGTTGAAGGTTTAGGTCGACCTAAAGTCATTTGTTTCCAGTTAGGTCGACCTGTTGATGGTTTAGGTCGACCTAAAGTCAGTTGAAATGCATTTTTGTGACTTTTCTTCAGTTTAGGTCGACCTAGGAGTGTGGGTAGGTCGACCTAACAGTGACATGTGTAAATCCCTTCAGTTTAGGTCGACCTGGGAGTGTGGGTAGGTCGACCTAACAATGACCTTGTCAGTTTTGCTGAGTTTGCTCTGGTTTTGAGTCGACCTAGGGCTTTGCTTGGTCGACCTAACAGATGCAATACCATTTTCTGAGTGATTTGAGCTTCATAATCTTCCATTGTCTTGAGTCATTCATTTATGCTTTTGTATTTGGTTGCTTGTGATGTTTGACATGAATCAAAAACTCATTTGTGAGTGTATGCTTGTTCTTACAAACTCCCCCTTTTTGATGATGGCAAACATTTGATTAAATGACGAAAGCTCCCCCGGTCTTGTATGCGTAAGCTCCCCCGTACTCTCAACTCATCTCCCCCTTTGACAACATCAAAAGAAACCAGGAGAATAGTAGAAGAGAATAGCAAAATAATCTAAACAAAACAATGTCTTACATAACACACTAGTAAAGAAATAGAGCATAATATCCAAACATATTTAAAGGTACAAACCAAGCTAAAGTTCAAGTAATAAGAGACATAATAACATGACAGAAATGAGATGCAATGCAATGAAACGAACTAATGCAATGCTCGCTAACGTTTGCCCAAACATGTTAGATGTATGCTTATTCTACTATTTTCATGTCCAAACATGATATGTTATGAGTAATGATGAACAACATATACATGTAAATGAGATAGGTGGAGAAGCATATAAGAAGTCACTATAAACATGTTAATTGATAGCATATTATAGCATCAATGATATTTTTGGAAGTGAACAACAAACATGTTACCACTTTCTCAATTATAGGTATCTCGTCATCATTTCGTAGAATGAAGTATATTCCTCTAGTCAATGTGGAATGATACTTGATGTGATGATGAACTACCTTCATACTGAGAGAGATGTTAGCTTGAGCATAATCAATATATATATAAAGTAAAGGAATAAAATTAAGAAAACAAACGCATTTAGCTCAAATTAGAGATATCTAATATCCCTAATTCCCAATGAATGTTGAAGAACTGCTCCGTTGCAAGAGGTTTGGTGAAGATGTCAGCTAGTTGCTTCTTGCTCTTCAAGTTTATGGTACTTGTGTTGTCGCACATGATAGGTATACGATCAAGCTTAATACCAAAGTCAAGAAGTTGTTGCTTGAACCATAATATTTGTGCACAGCAGCTCCCAGCAGCTACATATTCTGCCTCAGCAGTAGATAATGCAACCGATACTTGTTTCTTGCTATGCCAACTTATCAATGAATTTGAGAATAGATGACACGTTCCACTGGTGCTTTTTCTATCGGATTTGCAGTCAGCAAGATCTGAATCAGAGAATCCTACCAAATGACACTCATTTCCCTTTGGATACCATAGGCCATATGTAGTAGTTCCACGTAAGTATCGCAGAATTCTTTTGACAGCTTTCAAGTGAGATTCTTTTGGACAAGATTGATATCTTGCACACATACACACACTAAACATGATGTCTGGTCTTAAGGCAGTAAGATACAATAGTGAACCTATCATACCTCGGTATAATTTCACGTCAACCTCTTTACCTTTCTCATCTTTTGTCTAGATTAGTATTTGTTGCCATAGGTGTGTCAATTTCTTTTGCTTCACTCATTCCAAATCTTTTGAGCAGCTCCGTACAGTATTTAGTTTGATTCACAAACGTTCCATGACTGAGTTGCTTGATTTGTAGGCCAAGGAAGAAATTTAGCTCACCCATGAGACTCATCTCAAATTCACTCTGCATAAGCTTAGAAAGATCTTTGACAAGTTTTGCATTAGTCGACCCAAATATGATGTCATCTACATAAATTTGGACTAAGAGAATATCTTTATCTTTTCTTTTAATAAAGAGAGTAGTGTCAACTTTACCCCTAGAGTACCCTTGACTAAGGAGAAATTTGCTCAAACGTTCGTACCAAGCCCGAGGGGCTTGTTTAAGACCGTATAGAGCACGTTTCAGCTTATAGACATGAGTTGGATACATGTAATTCTCAAAGCCGGGTGGCTGAGCAACATAGACTTCTTCATTTATATATCCATTTAGAAAGGCACTTTTAACATCCATTTGGAATAGTTTGAAGTCTCTAGAACAAGCATAAGCAAGTAAGAGACGAATAGCTTCGAGACGTGCTACAGGAGCGTATGTCTCTTCATAATCAATACCTTCCTCTTGATTATAACCTTGGGCAACTAATCTAGCTTTGTTTCTAGTAATAACGCCGTTTTCATCAAGTTTGTTACGAAAAACCCATCTAGTGCCTATTACTTGATGATCTCCCGGATGAGGGACTAAGTCCCAAACATCATTCCATTTAAATTGGTTTAATTCTTCTTGCATGGCCATTAGCCAATGCTCATCAAGTAATGCATCCTTAGCGTTTTTTGGCTTAACTTGTGAAACAAAAGCGAAATGATGACAGAAGTTACTTATCTTTGAGCGTGTTGTAACGCCCCTTGAGATGTCTCTTATTATATTGTCAATTGGATGGTCTTTCACATTTGTCCAGGCCTTGGGAAGTTCTTCATTGTTTGAGATGCTTTCTTTTTCATTTTCATTGTGAGACTCATCTTTCTCTCTCTCAGCATCTTTCTTTACAATACTTTCATTCTCGTCTTCCTTATCCTTGACAATGTCTTCAGTGGACGGACCTGCACCATTAAATGACAGACCTTTCTCGACATATTTTGCATAAGATTCATCAAAAGACACGTGTACTGACTCTTCTACTATAAGTAATCTCTTATTATATATCCGATATGCTTTGCTAGATTGTGAGTAACCAAGGAATATGCCCTCATCAGCTTTAGCATGTAGATGTTGTTTGCTCTTAAGCCCTTAAACATAATGTCTCTTTTCTTAGTATGTTCTATTGTGCAGCCAGAATTTGTAAACATTACTTTAAAATTTTTGTCACACAATTGACTTATACTTAAAGGATTATGTTTAAGACTTTCTACTAGCAGCACATCAGTTATAGTAGTGGTAGAAGGGTTACCTACACTTCCTTTACCAAGTATGGCTCCCCGATTGTTATCTCCATAGGTGACATATCCCTTTTTCTTTGCTTGAAACTCAACGAAAAGAGATAGGTCTCCAGTCATGTGTCTTGAACATCCGCTATCAAGGAACCACAACCTTTCGGCAATGTCAAGACACTTTTCCTGCAAGATTAATTTAAAGAGGGAGGTCCCCAATTTTCATTGGGTCCTTGGTAGTGAGTACACAATTTGTTGCACTTAGGCAACCATTGAAATACTCCTTTAGGAACTAAAATTCTCCTAAATTTGCATTTTTCAATGGTATGTCCCTTTTTGCAACAATAATGACAGGTAATAAGATGAGAATATGGAGTTTTGCTAGTTGATACTTTTGGTACAAAAGTGTATTTACTATATAAAGGAGTATACGATCTTTTGCCTTTGTCGGAATGTTTTGCTCCATTTTTCTTTAGATATTTGTTGTATCTTCGCACAAACAGTCCCATTTCCTCATCATCGGAGTCTTCGTCATCACTTGTGTCACTATCCTTTGGCTCTCGTTTTGAGGTCTTGGAGCTCGAAGCTTTTAGAGCTATTGACTTCTTCTCTACCTCTTTCTCCATGTTCTTTTCTTTCTTTGTCCTTTTCTCATGCATGTCAAGGCATTTAAGGTGTTGTTCATGTTCCTCTAGTTTACCAAATAGAGTTGTGATGTCTAAAGTGTTTAGATCATTTGCTTCCTTTATTGCTGTAACTTTGGGTTGCCATTCCCTGTTCAAACATCTTAAGATTTTGTTAGTAGCAACTGCATTGGAAACAGGTCTATCAAGAGAATTTAACCGATTTTTCAGATGAACGAATCTCTTCTGCATGTTTTCGATGGATTCACCATCTTCCATGTGGAAGAGTTCGAACTCTTGAGTTAACGTATTGATCCTAGCTAGTTTGACATCATCCGTTCCCTCGTGGGCAACTTGCAATGTGTCCCACATAGCTTTAGCTGATCTACAATGGGAAACGCGATAGTATTCATCAACTCCTAGAGCTGAGATTAGAATATTTCTCGCTTTCCAATCGTATGCATATCTCTTTTCATCTTTAGCATCCCAAGTATTTTCTGGTTTTGGAACAACTGCACCAGCTGCATTTGTCATGGTGATCTGAAAGGGACCATTGACAATAGCTGTCCAGATGTTCCTATCAATTGCATTGATGTGGACACACATACAATCCTTCCAATAGCCATAGTTTTCACCGTTGAAAACTGGAGCTCTATTATGAGCCCCTTTAGGTCCGGAAGCCATCTTTCCAATAAGTGTTTCACGTAGCACGGAATAAACCAGAGCTCTTGATGCCACTTGTTAGACGTTGGCCTTAGGATCTAGAGGGGGGGTGAATAGATCGTACACAGTTTTACGGATTTAAACGACTTTTCAGCGGAAGTGATTCTGAATCGACTCGCGTCTATTCCGAACCACTATCGAAACGATTATATATGTGTTTAAAAACCAGTCAAAGACTTGAGGTAAATGATAAGAGTATATGTTGCAGAATCAAAGCGTTTCTCTTATTGAAAATCAGATTAACTTTTTGTATGATGGACAATGTTTGCAATGCAGTAAGAGTGATAGAAACAAATATACAAACACTTGGTGATAATGATCAAATTTAAGGTAATTCAATGTGTGGTGGATTGTGATGTTTATGTAAGTTCTTAATTCACAATCTTAACACTCGAATCGTTGATCAATTTGCTATTATAACCAAATATGAACAGAATGTAAATGAAAAAGTAAAAGCGACAAGAACACGATATTTGTTTAGGCAGTTCGTCGATCGTCCTCGCTACGACTACGTCTGCCCCCAATTCCAAATTGAAATTGGGTAATCTTTCATTAATGTTGAAAGTAGTATATACAAAGAAGATAACAAAGCGATAAACGATAAACCAATTATGTCGATCCTTTGAATCTTCTTCCCCCTTAATCTTGAACAAGATCAAGGTTATCCAAGAGCTTCACTTTGATTCCCTTCTGCAGTGTTTTGATTCCTTGAACTCCCCGTTCCTCAATCGTTACACTCAGCCGAATCCTCAATGAACGCCTCTTGATAAAAACCCCCAAGAACCACCCGTCGTGGAGGACAAAACCCGCAGATTTTATTCACCAACAAACCCCACAAACCTTCACCCACTAGGAATCTTCAATTCCGTTCCATGGACGTTATCGAACTCATCACTAACCCGCAACGCAAGAATGATTATGTGTAATTGTGTTGGAGATGATGAAGAACGAAGATGAGAAGCGTTTGTGTATCTTTCAGTCGTTGGTGTTAATGAATAATTAACATGGAATGATATATATAGTTGCTGGTATGTTGGAGCAGAGAAAACACATAATTTGGGAAGTTTTCAGCAATTAGGTTGACCTACTTTAGTGCTTAGGTCGACCTAACAGAAGAAGAGTTGAAGTTGTCCCAGTTAGGTTGACCTGTTGAAGGTTTAGGTCGACCTAAAGTCATTTGTTTCCAGTTAGGTCGACCTGTTGATGGTTTAGGTCGACCTAAAGTCAGTTGAAATGCATTTTTGTGACTTTTCTTCAGTTTAGGTCGACCTAGGAGTGTGGGTAGGTCGACCTAACAGTGACATGTGTAAATCCCTTCAGTTTAGGTCGACCTGGGAGTGTGGGTAGGTCGACCTAACAATGACCTTGTCAGTTTTGCTGAGTTTGCTCTGGTTTTGAGTCGACCTAGGGCTTTGCTTGGTCGACCTAACAGATGCAATACCATTTTCTGAGTGATTTGAGCTTCATAATCTTCCATTGTCTTGAGTCATTCATTTATGCTTTTGTATTTGGTTGCTTGTGATGTTTGACATGAATCAAAAACTCATTTGTGAGTGTATGCTTGTTCTTACAAACTCCTCCTTTTTGATGATGGCAAACATTTGATTAAATGACGAAAGCTCCCCCGGTCTTGTATGCGTAAGCTCCCCCGTACTCTCAACTCATCTCCCCCTTTGACAACATCAAAAGAAACCAGGAGAATAGTAGAAGAGAATAGCAAAATAATCTAAACAAAACAATGTCTTACATAACACACTAGTAAAGAAATAGAGCATAATATCCAAACATATTTAAAGGTACAAACCAAGCTAAAGTTCAAGTAATAAGAGACATAATAACATGACAGAAATGAGATGCAATGCAATGAAACGAACTAATGCAATGCTCGCTAACGTTTGCCCAAACATGTTAGATGTATGCTTATTCTACTATTTTCATGTCCAAACATGATATGTTATGAGTAATGATGAACAACATATACATGTAAATGAGATAGGTGGAGAAGCATATAAGAAGTCACTATAAACATGTTAATTGATAGCATATTATAGCATCAATGATATTTTTGGAAGTGAACAACAAACATGTTACCACTTTCTCAATTATAGGTATCTCGTCATCATTTCGTAGAATGAAGTATATTCCTCTAGTCAATGTGGAATGATACTTGATGTGATGATGAACTACCTTCATACTGAGAGAGATGTTAGCTTGAGCATAATCAATATATATATAAAGTAAAGGAATAAAATTAAGAAAACAAACGCATTTAGCTCAAATTAGAGATATCTAATATCCCTAATTCCCAATGAATGTTGAAGAACTGCTCCGTTGCAAGAGGTTTGGTGAAGATGTCAGCTAGTTGCTTCTTACTCTTCAAGTTTATGGTACTTGTGTTGTCGCACATGATAGGTATACGATCAAGCTTAATACCAAAGTCAAGAAGTTGTTGCTTGAACCATAATATTTGTGCACAGCAGCTTCCAGCAGCTACATATTCTGCCTCAGCAGTAGATAATGCAACCGATACTTGTTTCTTGCTATGCCAACTTATCAATGAATTTGAGAATAGATGACACGTTCCACTGGTGCTTTTTCTATCGGATTTGCAGTCAGCAAGATCTGAATCAGAGAATCCTACCAAATGACACTCATTTCCCTTTGGATACCATAGGCCATATGTAGTAGTTCCACGTAAGTATCGCAGAATTCTTTTGACAGCTTTCAAGTGAGATTCTTTTGGACAAGATTGATATCTTGCACACATACACACACTAAACATGATGTCTGGTCTTGAGGCAGTAAGATACAATAGTGAACCTATCATACCTCGGTATAATTTCACGTCAACCTCTTTACCTTTCTCATCTTTTGTCTAGATTAGTATTTGTTGCCATAGGTGTGTCAATTTCTTTTGCTTCACTCATTCCAAATCTTTTGAGCAGCTCCGTACAGTATTTAGTTTGATTCACAAACGTTCCATGACTGAGTTGCTTGATTTGTAGGCCAAGGAAGAAATTTAGCTCACCCATGAGACTCATCTCAAATTCACTCTGCATAAGCTTAGAAAGATCTTTGACAAGTTTTGCATTAGTCGACCCAAATATGATGTCATCTACATAAATTTGGACTAAGAGAATATCTTTATCTTTTCTTTTAATAAAGAGAGTAGTGTCAACTTTACCCCTAGAGTACCCTTGACTAAGGAGAAATTTGCTCAAACGTTCGTACCAAGCCCGAGGGGCTTGTTTAAGACCGTATAGAGCACGTTTCAGCTTATAGACATGAGTTGGATACATGTAATTCTCAAAGCCGGGTGGCTGAGCAACATAGACTTCTTCATTTATATATCCATTTAGAAAGGCACTTTTAACATCCATTTGGAATAGTTTGAAGTCTCTAGAACAAGCATAAGCAAGTAAGAGACGAATAGCTTCGAGACGTGCTACAGGAGCGTATGTCTCTTCATAATCAATACCTTCCTCTTGATTATAACCTTGGGCAACTAATCTAGCTTTGTTTCTAGTAATAACGCCGTTTTCATCAAGTTTGTTACGAAAAACCCATCTAGTGCCTATTACTTGATGATCTCCCGGATGAGGGACTAAGTCCCAAACATCATTCCATTTAAATTGGTTTAATTCTTCTTGCATGGCCATTAGCCAATGCTCATCAAGTAATGCATCCTTAGCGTTTTTTGGCTTAACTTGTGAAACAAAAGCGAAATGATGACAGAAGTTACTTATCTTTGAGCGTGTTGTAACGCCCCTTGAGATGTCTCTTATTATATTGTCAATTGGATGGTCTTTCACATTTGTCCAGGCCTTGGGAAGTTCTTCATTGTTTGAGATGCTTTCTTTTTCATTTTCATTGTGAGACTCATCTTTCTCTCTCTCAGCATCTTTCTTTACAATACTTTCATTCTCGTCTTCCTTATCCTTGACAATGTCTTCAGTGGACGGACCTGCACCATTAAATGACAGACCTTTCTCGACATATTTTGCATAAGATTCATCAAAAGACACGTGTACTGACTCTTCTACTATAAGTAATCTCTTATTATATATCCGATATGCTTTGCTAGATTGTGAGTAACCAAGGAATATGCCCTCATCAGCTTTAGCATGTAGATGTTGTTTGCTCTTAAGCCCTTAAACATAATGTCTCTTTTCTTAGTATGTTCTATTGTGCAGCCAGAATTTGTAAACATTACTTTAAAATTTTTGTCACACAATTGACTTATACTTAAAGGATTATGTTTAAGACTTTCTACTAGCAGCACATCAGTTATAGTAGTGGTAGAAGGGTTACCTACACTTCCTTTACCAAGTATGGCTCCCCGATTGTTATCTCCATAGGTGACATATCCCTTTTTCTTTGCTTGAAACTCAACGAAAAGAGATAGGTCTCCAGTCATGTGTCTTGAACATCCGCTATCAAGGAACCACAACCTTTCGGCAATGTCAAGACACTTTTCCTGCAAGATTAATTTAAAGAGGGAGGTCCCCAATTTTCATTGGGTCCTTGGTAGTGAGTACACAATTTGTTGCACTTAGGCAACCATTGAAATACTCCTTTAGGAACTAAAATTCTCCTAAATTTGCATTTTTCAATGGTATGTCCCTTTTTGCAACAATAATGACAGGTAATAAGATGAGAATATGGAGTTTTGCTAGTTGATACTTTTGGTACAAAAGTGTATTTACTATATAAAGGAGTATACGATCTTTTGCCTTTGTCGGAATGTTTTGCTCCATTTTTCTTTAGATATTTGTTGTATCTTCGCACAAACAGTCCCATTTCCTCATCATCGGAGTCTTCGTCATCACTTGTGTCACTATCCTTTGGCTCTCGTTTTGAGGTCTTGGAGCTCGAAGCTTTTAGAGCTATTGACTTCTTCTCTACCTCTTTCTCCATGTTCTTTTCTTTCTTTGTCCTTTTCTCATGCATGTCAAGGCATTTAAGGTGTTGTTCATGTTCCTCTAGTTTACCAAATAGAGTTGTGATGTCTAAAGTGTTTAGATCATTTGCTTCCTTTATTGCTGTAACTTTGGGTTGCCATTCCCTGTTCAAACATCTTAAGATTTTGTTAGTAGCAACTGCATTGGAAACAGGTCTATCAAGAGAATTTAACCGATTTTTCAGATGAACGAATCTCTTCTGCATGTTTTCGATGGATTCACCATCTTCCATGTGGAAGAGTTCGAACTCTTGAGTTAACGTATTGATCCTAGCTAGTTTGACATCATCCGTTCCCTCGTGGGCAACTTGCAATGTGTCCCACATAGCTTTAGCTGATCTACAATGGGAAACGCGATAGTATTCATCAACTCCTAGAGCTGAGATTAGAATATTTCTCGCTTTCCAATCGTATGCATATCTCTTTTCATCTTTAGCATCCCAAGTATTTTCTGGTTTTGGAACAACTGCACCAGCTGCATTTGTCATGGTGATCTGAAAGGGACCATTGACAATAGCTGTCCAGATGTTCCTATCAATTGCATTGATGTGGACACACATACAATCCTTCCAATAGCCATAGTTTTCACCGTTGAAAACTGGAGCTCTATTATGAGCCCCTTTAGGTCCGGAAGCCATCTTTCCAATAAGTGTTTCACGTAGCACGGAATAAACCAGAGCTCTTGATGCCACTTGTTAGACGCTGGCCTTAGGATCTAGAGGGGGGGTGAATAGATCGTACACAGTTTTACGGATTTAAACGACTTTTCAGCGGAAGTGATTCTGAATCGACTCGCGTCTATTCCGAACCACTATCGAAACGATTATATATGTGTTTAAAAACCAGTCAAAGACTTGAGGTAAATGATAAGAGTATATGTTGCAGAATCAAAGCGTTTCTCTTATTGAAAATCAGATTAACTTTTTGTATGATGGACAATGTTTGCAATGCAGTAAGAGTGATAGAAACAAATATACAAACACTTGGTGATAATGATCAAATTTAAGGTAATTCAATGTGTGGTGGATTGTGATGTTTATGTAAGTTCTTAATTCACAATCTTAACACTCGAATCGTTGATCAATTTTCTATTATAACCAAATATGAACAGAATGTAAATGAAAAAGTAAAAGCGACAAGAACACGATATTTGTTTAGGCAGTTCGTCGATCGTCCTCGCTACGACTACGTCTGCCCCCAATTCCAAATTGAAATTGGGTAATCTTTCATTAATGTTGAAAGTAGTATATACAAAGAAGATAACAAAGCGATAAACGATAAACCAATTATGTCGATCCTTTGAATCTTCTTCCCCCTTAATCTTGAACAAGATCAAGGTTATCCAAGAGCTTCACTTTGATTCCCTTCTGCAGTGTCTTGATTCCTTGAACTCCCCGTTCCTCAATCGTTACACTCAGCCGAATCCTCAATGAACGCCTCTTGATAAAAACCCCCAAGAACCACCCGTCGTGGAGGACAAAACCCGCAGATTTTATTCACCAACAAACCCCACAAACCTTCACCCACTAGGAATCTTCAATTCCGTTCCATGGACGTTATCGAACTCATCACTAACCCGCAACGCAAGAATGATTATGTGTAATTGTGTTGGAGATGATGAAGAACGAAGATGAGAAGCGTTTGTGTATCTTTCAGTCGTTGGTGTTAATGAATAATTAACATGGAATGATATATATAGTTGCTGGTATGTTGGAGCAGAGAAAACACATAATTTGGGAAGTTTTCAGCAATTAGGTTGACCTACTTTAGTGCTTAGGTCGACCTAACAGAAGCAGAGTTGAAGTTGTCCCAGTTAGGTTGACCTGTTGAAGGTTTAGGTCGACCTAAAGTCATTTGTTTCCAGTTAGGTCGACCTGTTGATGGTTTAGGTCGACCTAAAGTCAGTTGAAATGCATTTTTGTGACTTTTCTTCAGTTTAGGTCGACCTAGGAGTGTGGGTAGGTCGACCTAACAGTGACATGTGTAAATCCCTTCAGTTTAGGTCTACCTGGGAGTGTGGGTAGGTCGACCTAACAGTGACCTTGTCAGTTTTGCTGAGTTTGCTCTGGTTTTGAGTCGACCTAGGGCTTTGCTTGGTCGACCTAACAGATGCAATACCATTTTCTGAGTGATTTGAGCTTCATAATCTTCCATTGTCTTGAGTCATTCATTTATGCTTTTGTATTTGGTTGCTTGTGATGTTTGACATGAATCAAAAACTCATTTGTGAGTGTATGCTTGTTCTTACAAATGATACTTTGATTGATTGAGGATATATTGACGTGTAGGATCATCTTATCCCGACATCCCCAGTATGTGTGATCTGCATGATTTTGTGCTGGATAAATTTGGTACCATTAACAAAGCCTAGAAGGTCGTAGCCAATCATGAGGGCATTGAATTGCACCTTCCAAGCAAAGTAATTGAAGCATGTAAGTTCGATGGATGTTTGAGATTGAAGGACTACAACATATGTTGTCTCACTGATTATAAAGATTTGAGCAACTGATATCATAAACAAACATATAAATCACACCATTGTTCTTCTGCTTTTATTGATCGCGAATACAATATACAAATAGGAAATATATACGTGCAAATCAAATAATTATAAATTACGCTAAGAATAAGATATTTTTTTACCTAATTATCCAAATATGAATGTGTCAAATGTCTTTGTTTTTAGAATTTGGATATATGAGATAGCTGTTTTATTTAAAAAAAATTATATTTTATTATTTTATTCAATATTATTGTAATTTTTTGACCATAGACTTTTGATTATTTATGAAGATTAGTCAGTTTCATTAAAAACAATTATATTATATTTATTCATTCAATATTATTGTACTTTTTTTTTACCATACCCTTTCAATTTAAAAGAAAATCCAAACAAATTATATAAAATAATGTAAATTTTATTTAGATTTCACAAAATTCATAGTAAATTTTAAATAATATAAAAATTGTTGATAAATAGAAAATTAGTTTTTTTTTTTGGTGTGATACATCATACATCTCCCTTTTTCCTACACTCGATTTGACTGCACAAGTGACCACTGTCTTTTAACCCAAAGCTTATACACTTCTTACACATGCTCTTTTCTAATTGGCGGATTCCAAATCCACCATTTCATTCCACTTAATAATTCCTATAAAATCCACAACAGTCAACCGGTTCAACCCACCCACACCCTTTTCAAACCCTACCCACCCCAATTCTCTCTCTCACCTGCTCTCCCGGTTCCCCGTGGCCCCACTCCCCGACTTCATTTGGACTTCATTTGGCGTGCATTTCAGTATAATTTCACTCCCATTTCACTCTCCTCCAAAAAACTTTTTTAAATTCACCCTAAATTCATCTTCGTTTCATTTCAATTTCATTTCAATTTCAAAAACGTTACTTCTCTCTCTTCTTCACTCCCTCTCTCTCTATCTCGTTTCTATCAATGGAGATGCAAAACCTCTGAATCTCTCTCTCTCTGCCAGATCTCGTTTCCTTCTTCCGATTCACTCTCCGGCATTCTCCATTTTCCGATCAGATTGCCGATTAGGTTTTCCTTTTCCGATCATCTATATCATCGCCGATCTCATCATAACCACTCCTATTCGGTAAGTCTTCACTCTGCAAATGAATCGATCGATCATTTTTACTCGATCTGAAAATTTTCACTACAAAAAATTTGCTCCAATTGTATAAATGATTTTAACATTTTATACAGTTTTTCGCGATTCATGATAAGTTTTAAGATATTTATTTTATTAATTTTAGGTTTTTATTTTTTTCTCTAATTTTAGTTTATCATGTTTATTATTTTTGCAAATTACCGTGATTCATGCTAATTTTAAGATATTTATTTTATTAATTTTAGGTTTTTATTTTTTCTCTAATTTTAGTTTATCATGTTTATTATTTTTGCAAATTATCATGATTCATACTAAATTTTAAGATATTTATTTTATTAATTTTAGGCTTTTCTTTTTCTCTCTCTCTCTCTCTCTCTCTCTCTCTCTCTCTCTCTCTCTCTCTCTCTCTCTAATTTTAGTTTATCGTGTTTATTATTTTTTGCAATTTTCTATATAAATTCGTGCTTATATATTATTGTATTGTACCTACTGTGTTATTGATTTTGCTAAATTAATTTATTGAAAACTTTATTTTGCATCTCTATGATAATTATAAAAATATAATAGCAAAATAATGAAAATAACCTTATTAATTATTAATAATAGGAATATACATATATAGATATATAGAAAAAAAATATAGAAATGAAGGAATTTATTTATTTTAAATGATACTATTTTCTGGCTGAAAAAAATTGATAACTGTTTTTTTTGTGAGAGATTTTGGTGTGAGCTTGTGGTTTTGTTTTATTTTTTAATTTTTTAATTAAATAATTTTATGTTTTTAGTTTGATTTACTGATTTTTCTGATGGTGTAGATTCTTGATGTATATAAGAGATGCGATTTTTACTTCGTAAAAATGGGAATAAAAATCATGCATATCTGTTTTCTTTTTCTTTAATTTTTAAAATGTTTTTGTTACGATGTTTTAGCTTTAATTATTCTTTTTAGATATGATTCCGGATTTTATTCAGATCTATATCCTTGCGTAAAGAATCATGTGTCTTGTATGTCTATGCGATTTTGTTGGAATATTAGCCCCCAAGTCTTTATATTTTGTTCTATTTACGCTATTTTATGCAAGAATAAAGTTCCATTTACGCCATTGGTTGTGACTTATGTATGACTGTGTGTTCTACTTTTGTGTTTTGAGTTTTGTTTGGGAAAAGATGTTTAAGTTTACTTATTATTGAGGTATGAATTATATTGTTAATTGTTTATTTATGTCCAGTGAAAAAACATGCATTAACTTGTGGGTTTGCTTGTCTTTGTATAGTTTTTGTTTTCAGGTAGTTTGTTTCAGTGTTGTATTGTTTTTTGAACTGATAATGTTCTTGTTAAGTTTACTGTCTATTTTTAGATATCTACTCTAGCTTTGTTTTTTCATCTCGTCTATTAAAGGGTATGCTTGTCTTGTTATATTATTTGTTGTATATTATTTCCTTTTTATATGTACCTTAACCTATGTAGCACTTACACCTCTGAAAAAAGGCGCGTCTGTCCGTGTCGGACACAATAACCGACACATGTGATTAAGTTAAATTTATTCATTTTTTCGCATTATTATTGGTGTCGCTGTGTCAGAGCCAGGGTTGTGTTTAGGGTGTTTGTGTTTCATAGATCTTAACTGTTTATTGTAGTTCCAATTGCACTTGATTATTGTGTTATTGATGTGTGAAGTGTTCAACTATTTTGGATTATTCTCTTCTATTTTGATTTCATGACCTGGGACAGTTGGTATTTTGACTTATATTTTGTTTGGCCCTGATAATTTTGTTGAAGGTTAACTTGTTTTATATGTTTGGTTTGTTTTGGTTGTAGTATTTAAAATTTCTATTATAATCCCCTAATTTGATATTCAGGATCTCAATTAATTTATTTAACTAAATTGTTTTATATGTAGGTTCATCGGTTTATTTTTGTTTTCTTTTCTTCTTTTGTTGGATTTAACTAAATTTTTGTTTGCTAATTTTGTTTTTCTGGTCACTTATCAAATTTCATGATTATTTTTGTTCAGTTAATTGAAGGATGTGCAGTGGTCCTGACAAATCAAAATCTCGTTCAACTTCTTCATCTTCATCTGCGGAAGAAGGTTCAAATAACATCAAAGACATGAAAAATCTAACAGTTCATACCGATGATTCTTTTTCCAATCTGCTTGAACTTGCTTCTAACAATGATTTTGAAGAATTTAAGGTAGCTATAGCCAGCAATGTCTCTTTAATAAATGAAGTTGGCTTCTGGTATGTCCGTCAAAAGGGGTCTAAACAAATTGTTCTTGAGCACAGAACCCCTTTAATGGTGGCTGCATCCTATGGAAGTGTTGATATTCTTAAGCTTGTACTCTCATGTCCAGAGGCTGATGTAAATTTTGCTTGCGGTAATGATAAAAGCACTGCTCTTCACTGTGCTGCTTCAGGTGGTTCGGTTAATGCAGTTGATGCTGTTAAACTGCTTTTATCCGCTGGTGCAAATATCAACTGTGTGGATGCTAATGGAGACCGTCCAGTTGATGTTATTGTTGTTCCACCTAAGCCTGGAGGTGTGAAAACAATTCTTGAAGAACTACTTGCAGATAGTGATTCTGACAGCTCTGTAGATGGTTGTTCTCTTCCATTATCTGTTAATTCATCAAGTCCTCGTTCAGCTGCCCCCTTATCATCAACTGAAAATGGGTCTCCATCCTCTCCTATGGCTCCAAAGTTTACTGACGCAGCTGTTAACTCTGCCTCTGAAAAGAAAGAATATCCAATTGATCCGTCACTTCCTGATATAAAAAACAGCATATATGCCACAGATGAATTTCGTATGTTTTCATTCAAGGTTCGCCCTTGTTCCCGTGCATACTCTCATGATTGGACTGAGTGTCCTTTTGTTCATCCTGGAGAGAATGCTAGAAGGAGAGACCCCAGAAAGTTTCATTACAGCTGTGTGCCATGCCCTGATTTTAGAAAAGGGGCTTGCAGACGTGGAGATATGTGTGAATATGCCCATGGAGTATTCGAGTGCTGGCTACACCCTGCTCAGTATCGGACAAGGCTCTGCAAAGATGGTACTAGTTGTAATCGAAGGGTGTGTTTTTTCGCTCACTTACCTGAAGAGCTGCGTCCCTTGTACGTGTCCACTGGATCTGCTGTTCCTTCACCCCGGTCAGCAGCATCTGCTCCTAATGTCATGGACATGGCTGCTGCTATGAGCCTTTTTCCTGGTTCACCATCATCAATGTCTCCCATGTCTCCATCTCCCTTTGCACAGCCGATATCTCCATCTGCAAATGGCATGTCTCACTCAAACAATCCTTGGCCACAGCCAAATGTGCCAGCACTTCACTTACCTGGAAGCAATATTCAAACTAGTCGTTTGAGATCTTCTCTTTGTGCCCGAGATATGCCACTTGAAGACTTCAACAATATGATGCAAGACTTCGATGGTCAGCAGCACATACTAAATGACATGAGCTGTTTCTCACAGCCCCGTCCTGGTGCCATATCAGTGAGCCGATCCGGTCGGTCTAAAACACTAACTCCATCAAATCTTGAGGATCTATTTTCTGCTGAAGTTTCTTCATCTCCTCGGTATTCCGACCCAGCAGCTGCTTCTGTATTTTCTCCAACACACAAATCAGCTGTCTTCAACCAGTTTCAACAGCTCCAAAGTTCACTATCACCCATAAATACAAATGTTATGTCACCTAAGAATGTTGAGCATCCTCTATTCCACCAGGCTCCATATGGTGTCTCTTCTCCTGGAAGGATGTCACCAAGAAGCATGGATCCCCTCTCTCCAATGAATTCTCGATTGTCTGCATTTGCTCAGCGGGAGAAGCAGCAGCAACAGATGCGGAGCCTCAGTTCAAGAGAACTCGGCGCTAACAACCCCGTCTCGGCTGTCGGGTCTCCAGTCAACTCCTGGTCTAAGTGGGGATCCCCTACCGGAAAAGCCGATTGGTCAGTAAATGGAAATGACTTTGGTCGATCTCAAAGATCCACACCTTTTGAACATGGAAACAACGGAGAAGAGCCTGATCTATCATGGGTCCAATCCCTCGTCAAGGAATCTCCACCTGAGATAAAAGAGAAGCGTGCAGTTTCTGGCCCTATTCCATCTGCTGAACTGAATTCCAATCCTCAAGTAGAGTCTACTGATCATTCGGTTTTAGGAGCTTGGCTGGAGCAAATGCAGCTGGACCAACTTGTGGTCTAGCAATATTGACCCTTTTGCTACATATTTGCTGTGATAGATATTTAATTTAATTTCTTCAGGTACACATTCTTTTGGTGAATTTGAGCCCCGGAAGCATCGAAAGATGGTGGCTGCGAAGTTCCCGGAGGATAATCGTATTTTTTATTCCCTTTAATTTTTGTCATTCATTATTTTATATTTTACCTTGAAGTTCAAGGGAGTTTGATAAAGAACTCTTTCTCTCTTGGGATGTTAATGTTATTATTATCCAGTAGAAAAGAAAAGAAACTCCTGTAGAGGTATAGGTATTGTTCCAAAACAGGATTCTTTTTTCTCATTTTACTACTACTCCAACCCTCTTTTAAAGAAAGCTGAATGGTTTTTATTAAGCAAAAGAACCAACAGCTTCATTTGTTTATAAGTTCCTTTTTCTGCCGTGTTTAAGATTCTGTCAGTAAATTTATGTTGCATATGTAGGAAGTTGAGAACTGAGTTTCTTATGGAGGAATTAGACAGAGGTGTTATGAGCTATTGAATATTTATTGCAAACAGATATTTTAGAATACAGTGAAGATTACTTTGTTCTTGTTCTTGTGCTGTAACTGCGTTGTACTCTGATTATTTCCCAATTCAAAGCTATGGTTTATTCATAAGCAAGTTAATGTTAAATTTTTTATTTTTTTATATTAAAAATTACAGAAGTTATATATAGCTCAGTTTTGACAAAAATACCAATTTCTACTTCAAAGACCTATTAGCGTAAACCCTTAACCCTCTCATCTTGCAACAAGCCACCGTTTCTTGTCGTGCCATACAGGTTGTTGCCGCCACCTCTCCTCTATCTGGCTTCATCGTTTTGTTTTTGTTTCTTGAGATACCAATGTCTCAAACATGTGGGTGGTGTTGCTGATTCCTTTAAAATTGATTTTGTAGTAGCTGTCAGTTAGTTAAATTTTGTCAACTAGTCCTTGAAATTTATCATAGACAAATATGATTAATTAAGAGTATCAAAATTAGTGGTTCTACATGAAAAAATTTGGAGGCTTACGTATCCTAAATCCTAATGATGTCGACTCTGGGTGGTGCAGTGGCAATAAAGTGGGTTGGGCCAAAACCAGAGGAATGGTTGAGTTTTTCTTGTTTCAGATTTGGTTACAAGTGTGGGACACGTGGCTAGATTTCCATGATATGTATGTGACCGTTACTTGTTAGTAGGAAGTAAGGATAGCATTAAATGTTGTGTTGTGTTGACGTATATGGGACCAAACCTTGTTTTAGAGACACACAAGTGTTATGTTCATGAATGCCAATACAGATTTTGATGTCACTTCTTTTATTTAGAGTGTGTTTGTGTATGAAATTTGCTGTTTTTAATTGTGGTCCCTTTGAGATTAATGGGGTCTTATAACTCTCATATCTATAACCACTAATCCCATTAACTAAGGTAGATATTTGATGTCTTGTTTTGACGATGCAAATAAATATCACATTAACTATTTTTTACTCTCTTATTTCTATTATAACAAATATTTTTATAAATTTATTAAATAATTTGTGTACATGGTCTTATTAATTTGATTTTGTCTGATAATCTAGTAATAGAAATTTTATCTTCTAAAAAAAATAGTGAAATGTCGCTAGGTCGAATCAACACTTTTAAGGGTGTTCATATTTAAATTGATCTAAATAAATACCACAACTCATTAAAATAACAAAACTATAATTTTTGTTTTGTTTTGAATATTACTACTAAATTTGTTTGATGTTATTTTATAAAAACCGCCCGATTTAGATCAAATTTTTTATTGATCTTTTAGAATCGATCCAACCCTCGTGTATACATTTTTTTACTTATTTATTTTTTATTAATATGATATGTTGGTTAATTTATTATTCGATGATATTTTTTTAATATTTATTAGTTTAGTTTAATTTATTTATTTTTATTATTTTATCTAGTAATATTAATTTTTAATATTCTATATGTTATATATTATATCAATATTTATTATTTATTAATATTTTTATAATTTTAATTTGAATATTTAAAAGTTAATTAAATTAAATCGCTTGAAATTGGATCAGATTGAATTGAATTATTTTAATCAATCATTCAAAATTGAATCAAACTGTTAATAAATTTAACTTTGGATCATATGAATTTTTACCTCAAAACCAATTCAAACCACACCACAAATATCCCTAGTCTTTGCATACCTACCAATTAAAGCGACTTAACAAAAGTATCCAGTCTTATTATTATAAGAAGGAAATATTTTAAAATTATTTTATTTTTATAATTGAATAACTTTCTGACCTAAAAAAAAAAAAATCAGAATTTGGCTTTTTATTGTTGTAGATGATTTATGAAAATTTAAAATAAAGTACGGCCGGTTGATAAATTTCTGAGGATGATTCAGAGAGGCTACGGAAAGTTTGGACCATCAGGTTTCAGAAATTTGTTTTGAGCAAGTCCAAAATCAGAATTGAGGTAAGCTTTTGTTGCATGTGAATTATTCATCTTTCAAACGTTTGCAGAGTGTGTTTTTTATACTAGTAATTTATCGATTGAAATCACGTGACTTTGAGGACAGAAAAAGAAAATTGCATACATACTCCCACTATTGGATAAGTGAATAAAATAAAAGAACTTACCCAACATGTGTGTAATTATGAAAATGAGTTTTAATATCCACATATACTAGTATATATGCTTTGGTGTATGTTTGATTTGGATTTGGGAAATGTCAAAATAATTTTTGAGGTGTAATTATTTTAGAGGCGTAGAATTAATTTTGTATAATTTTAAGATGTTTGGTTAGATAAAAATAAAATTGATTCTGATTTTAGAATTGATTCTATTTGAAGTTAGAATTTGTAGCTTCTGTCTCCAGAATTGATTCTGATATTAAACTCACTTTTAAACTTAATTATGATAAAATCAATTCTACCAAACTCAATTATGCATACTGCCAATTCAAACACACTCTTATTTGATGTATGCATTAACAGGTAAAAATTTATGAGCAATGCTATGTATACACCCCTTTTTTACACCAAATGATTTTACACCGTATGCATATACTTCTTTTATTACTACACAATTGTCAAAGTAATGCTATGTATACACCCCTTTTCTACACCAAATAATTTTACACCGTATGCATATACTTCTTTTATTATGCACAATTGCCAAAGCAAGAAAAGAAATTATTAAAAAATAAATTAGTATATACTTATGATCTAATTTACAGTGTAAGTGTACACTTTATTTAGTGTACAAGTAGCATTTCTCAAAATTTATATACATGTTAGGAAAATGTGTTTTTTTAGGAAGATAGGAAGATGCTTGAACAAATGTATATATACATTGATCAATCAAACAAGTTCTATTATACTTTCATAGTAACATTACATAATTGTTTAAATAAAATAATTTCTGTTTTCGTCTCTCTTGTGATGGTCCAAAAGGAATGGGGCAATACGTTTCAAATATGTTTAGGGGACCATATACAATGTACATTCAATAGTAATACCATTTTGGTTGGAAAATGCAGTTACATATTTGTAGTAAAAACAATTGAGTAAAAATGGAGCAAACCTAGATCTTACTTCCTCATCTCAATTTCAGTTAATTGCAGTCACTCAAAAAGTTTTCAAGCTAGGTTAAGAACGAACCCAGGTTTTCGAGCTAGGGTAAGAATAGGTTTTCGAGTTAAGGAAGGTCAAAGAACAACATTTCAGAGCACCATCTCAACCCCAAGGGTTCTCCTATTGGTGAAAACTTGGGCACTGAAAGTGTGTTTATCTCAAAGTTTCATGTTCGAATTCCATTAAATGCTAACAATTCCTACCTAATTGATTGTGCCAGACCTTATCCGTAATGACAAGACGCAAACTTGCTAAAAAGTAAAGCATAAAAAACCCCGCAACACGCAGTGGAGCATATTGGAAAGAAACAAGATTTTGTTTTCATAAAAATGTTTGTGTGTGTTTGTTGTGTAAGGCTTGGCTGTATCCAAACTATGTTTGCAGTGTAGACTTTTTAGAAATAGACAAACAAGCTCCTAACCTTTTTCTTATCATATCAATCATTAAAGCACTTGCACATTGCTATCCCCAATCTAAAGTGGCATAACTACTCCACTTGCCAGGGAAATATTCCATATTTGTCAGAATAAAAAAGTTTAGCAGGCAGCAAATCAAAATTGTCAGATAAAAGATCAAGCAACTCATATTTCCATTTGAGTGCGTGTTTTGAATTTGATTAGTAGAGGCAAATTGCGAGTTGCCTGATCTTTATCTAATAACCTCAATCTATTGAGATTCATTTACTAAATATCTTGCTGGCAGTAAAAAAGCTTTAGATTGTCCGCAAATCCTAGCTCAACTGACAAAAATCGACATTGTTAGGTTGAACGTCGCACCAGGGCTCGAACCCTTCTCACGGTTGTGTGTGTGAGTTTCTAGTGGTTATTACAAATTTTTCTACCAACCAAAAAACAAAAGCTTTAGGCTTAACACCTCTACTACTGCTATGCTATCTTTCCTTGAATTATAAGGTCTGGTCTCTCACTTGCTCACAACAGAAAACTCCAACAGATTAAGCAGAAACTAGAACTACTCTTAGCTAACATCAATTTTATTTACTCTTAGCTAAACTCTTCGGAAAATAAGTTTGAAATCCTAAAATATAAATGAGATATATAAATAATATCGAGACTTTGAGCAAAAGTATTAGTTATTGATTGGCCAATCGTGTTACGTTTATACATTAATTGGTGGATTAAAATATGTAACTTTTACAATAACATTATCAACCAGAAGCGCTCGGATGAGATATGGCTCATTCCCTCCTTGGGTTAGGTGCTGTCTTACCTTATAGGTCTTTTTGTCTACTTCAATTCATATGCACTATCATCATCAGCATTTGTAGTTTTAGTTGCATGCTTGTAAGTTTTCTTCTGCTCGTCAGGTGAATCCATGTCTACATATAACACACGCCCGTGTAATATCTGCAGAAAGCTTTGAATCATTTTCTGAATTTGTTTTTCGTGGAGGCTATGTTTAAATAGTTACCAGAGTTTTAAAAAATTAGGCTAGTAGATTCTAACCTTTCCATTCATGTCAATCTGTGCTTTGCGGGCTTCTTCCTCCTCTGAAAAAGTCACATATCCAAAACCTTTGGATCTATTCTTGGCTTTATTCAATACTATATCAGCTGGAAAAAAAATGAAATGAGGCATGCATGAGAATTTTAATCTGAGAGGTTTGGGGTTTGTGACATCAATATAGACACATACTACCTTTGAGGACATTTCCATATTGAGAAAAAGCTTCTGCTAATTTCTCCTCTGTAGTAGAAAATGCTAAACCTGCACCAAGATTTATAGATCACAACACCCGCAAGTATTAACGGGCATTTTTTACATGAGAACAACAATACAACAGCACTAACATTTTGGTATATTCATCTAATCAAAAGGGCAATGATTGATAAGTATGGAACTACAAGAATCCCATTAAAAAGAACTCTAGAGCAAGAACAGAAAGTTACCGAAATAAAATAGTCAAAATGATTAAAAATAAACCTTTTTGCAATTTCAAGTAATCTAGGACTAGGACTTGGGTGGCTTTGTGAATCAATGCCACAAGTGAAACCTGATGCATTCTATGGTGTAGATACAGTGATCATGATTAAGTTGTTCTTACATCATGCTAAAGGTTTCACTTTGTACATTTTCAAAAGCATTCTACAAGCTAAAATTCCATCATAAAAAACAGTAAATTAATACACTTAGTACACATGACTCTTGAAGTGCATAAACAAATACAAAGGAAGGTTAAGGTTGAGTCTTAACTCAAATTTGATTGAAAAATCCAAAATTATCCTTAAAACGATGTAAATTCAAGGGGTAATTTCAGTTTCTTAGGGGAGAAAAGGATAGCGGGCCAGAAACCGCTCCGGGCCGGAAACCGCTATTTACCCTATAACGGTCGCTATAGTGTTCTACACCGCTAAGGCTCTTCCCATGGCGGTGCCGCTATTGACTACAGTTTTCTTACAGATCACATATGGTTTGCTTACTGACAAGTAAGGTTTTAAATTGCAACCGTGTTCACAATTGCAATCGCACCAGGATCCTAGACATTATCAAGAATCACAGTCAATTGCAAGTTTGCAACTGAAGCAGCTCAACTGCATAGAGATTTCCAAAGCCTCTATGTCATAGCCTAAATAGGTAGATATCTCTGTTAAAACTATCTCTGCATAGCACCGACATCTCTGGAAAAAAGGTGTGGCCGTGTCCAACACAGACACTTATGATTACTTTTATATTTTCATTTTTTCAAATTATTACTGGTGTTACCGTGTCAGTGTCAATGTGTCGTGTTCTCGGTGCCTGTGTTTCAAAGAAAACTTTGCTCATAGGGATATAATGTTAGAGATTTTGCAAACTAAAGATTCAGTTAAACTACAGATTCAGTTTTTACCTGCCAAAACCTAAAGCTCAATCAGATATCAAAGAAGAACATGAAACAGCTAAAAGAAAGCAAAAAAGTTATACCTTTGACAAAAACCTTGGAACTCTTTCTACGAAGGAAGAGACGTTGAAAAAGTGAAGCGTGAAGCTTTGAGCAAGAGAACACCGCTGCGGAAAATTCTCGCGCTGCTGCCATGAGAAATTGGGAAATGCAGTTTTCACATTTCAGTTTTAGGGTTTATCGAAAGAGAACTCACTCGCCACCAGTAACAGAAAAACTGGTTTAAGTAGCGGCGGTTTGTTGTGGAGATGTTGCGTGGTGGTCGGAGTTGTCGTGAGTGTCTGCACCGTGGAAGTTACTGATCGGAATTGTGGCAGTGGTCTTGTGGAGGTGGAAGGTGCTGCTGCTGCAACTTCGTCACTGTGGGATTTGGATCCGAAATCTAAGGCATTCTCAAATGCATCATTGTAGGCGTTGGATTAATAATAGAAGAGAGAAAAAAAATATTAACTCATATTAATCTAGACCATTTATTTTAAAATTTAATAATTCAAATTCATTTTCATATATATATATATATATATATATATATATATATATATAATCCTTCTATATCAATTATTTTACTATAGATGTTAAAAGCTTTTTTTCTATTAACGCGCATTAAACTAAATTAATAGCAAATATACTGTAGATGTCAATAGTTTTTTCTCCATTAAAATGCATAAATTGAATTATTAACAAATAATTTGGTGAGATAAAATATTTAACTTTTGTTATGAATATTTATATTAGTGATGTCTACTCTTCTCTTAGTTTTTCATCTTTTTATTCCATATTTAATATGTGTGATTTTCCATCTCCCTTAAGTTCTATAAATAGAGATTCACATACTTGAAAGAATATAATATTACTTTTCTCTTCTCTACCTCTCTTTGATCTCTATTGTTTTAGTTAGTTTTATAACACGTTATCAGCACGAAACTCTACCAAGCTTGAAGAAAAAAATTTGAGCCCTAACTGTTAGAGGTAATATTAGTTAATTATTTATTATTTTTCTTTCTCATTATCCATGTTGAATTTTGATATTATATCTTATTAAATTATGAATAATCTCTGAAGAATTACAAAACAATGTGTTTGTTATATAGTTCTTGAAGAACTTAACAAATATACATTAAAGATAGTATTAAGTTTGTTATATATCTTTTGAAGAACTTATCAAATATCCTAGAAGGATATTATTGAGTTTGATATAAAATTCCTGAAGAACTTATCAAGCATCCCTGAAGGATTATAAATATTGTTATTTTTATTAGTAAAAGATTTGTGATTGAGTTTCTGAAGAACTACAAATTGTGATTGAGTTCTTGAAGAACTATAAAAAAAAATTTGTGATTGTGATTGAGTTCCTGAAGAACTACAAAAAAAAACCTCTCTTAAACTAATGTTAAGATATCTCAAGAGGATTGCTTAAAGAATTATTTTTCTTAATCGATGTGAATATTTGTGACATGACTTTGAAGGGAATTTTTTGAGCTTCCTAGAAGGATTATGCAAATAATGGTTTTTTTATCACTACGAAGATCATTTGTGATATATAATTTTCGAAGAGTTAAAGTTTTAAAATAAGGATTTCTCACACCTTAAAATGTTATATCTATAATATTAGAAGAATTTCATCATGATATGAATGAAACCCAGAAGGATTGCATCTATGCTAATAACATATCTCAGAAGGAGTGCATATGTTATGTTAAAAACTAGAAAAATAATTGCATCACCTATATTATCGTATTCTAGATGGCTTGAATCAATAATAGTGAAGTATTCCAGAAGGATTTCACAAAAAAAATTGTGTGTTTCGATGTAAAAAAAAAGAAAAAGAATTGTAATATACTCATAAAATGTTTGTCATTCCAAAAGAATGACATGAGTGACTCTAACACATCTCAGAAGAATAACTATATTTTTGGATTATTATAATTTTCTAGCATTTGGCTATGTTAAAAACTTATTAAATTTGTTAGAGAATAAATTATTTCATAATTAGAATTATATATATATATATATATATATATATATATATATATATATATATATATATATATATATATATATATATATATATATATATATATATATATATATATATATATATATATATATATATATGATATAATTTTAGTGATATGATTTTGTTAATTATATGATAATATGTTCATATGCATGTGTATGATTAAAGTGTTAAATCATAGATATTATTAGGATGATCAATGTTTGCGGATACAATTTATTTATTCACATTATTTCTAAATATTGATATTTTAACAAGAGAATTAAAACATTGCAATCTATTGAAGAATATATCAATAGTCTAAAGTTGCTACATATTTTAAAGTTGTTATAATAGTGATTAGATTTCTCATATAAATCTTAATTATACTATTCTTTTCTTTTTACAAGTATAGTGTATGAATGACATTTGTTAGTCCATCTTAAAGGCATACGAAAGTAAGCTCATATTTTGATAGAGTTGAGATTCGAATGAACTTTAATCCTTTATATTTTTTGTGTGTGTTCTCTTTATGTCTTGCCAAATATTTTCGTCATAGATAATTCACAAGAATTATATTGGAGATATTGAATATTTTTGTATTACACAAATGAATTTGGACATAAAATGTATAATAGAAAAGCTACCGGCTTTTCCCTCAGGCTTGTACTACACTTATATTAGTACAATTGAAGCACATGTCATTGTAAACCACTAGTTTACGAATTACACTTAAATGTGTCATTGGTAAAACCGGTTGGGTCATCTCGAATATTTAATATGATGCGAATAATTTGTATTGAAGAACCAGAAGTTTCTTCAATCTAGTCCATTTTTGTGTGTTTCTAAAGGAAAATAAAATTTTGAGAAATTACGTTTTATGACATTAATTGTTGCATCGACTAAAATATCATGCATATGTCTCTACTCACAACCAGAAGTTTGTGAAATTATTTTCTCAACTAATTCGACTAAGATCTTGTTTTTTGGATTTTTTAGAAATTCCTGTATAAGTATGACATATGTTATTAAAATTGACATTGAATGTCATGTAATATATGTTCATAAAAAGAAAATGGACCCGAAAATCCATTCTTTAGACGTCTAAAGTTAATCATATGGTTGATACTTATGAGATCATCAATTCTAAATTATATATTTGAAACACCCAAAGTATGATATTAAGATATTTATTCGCATTAAGCCAACAAGATACTATATCTTAGTCCTCCCTAATTTATTCTGATACTTCTCATCTAAGTGAACATTTGGATGTATTGTGTATATTCCAATTGTTCCAATATAATACATTATGATGAGTCATGGAAGAATATTGGAAAAATATAATTAATATGAATCTCAATTTTGAGGATATAATTTGAGGAAAAATCAAATACTTGATTGCAACCCATTAGGCTGATTATCACTTGATAAATTAATTTTCCCAATATTAGGGGGAGGGAGTAAGCAGCTGAAATCATGAACAAGAAGTTCAAATGAACAACTGAAATCATGAACAAGAAGTTCAAATGAACAAGTTAAAATAAATTGTTGTCTTGATCCTCATACAAATCAATATGAATCAAAAGTTCAAAATATTATTCATTTGCAAAGTTTATGAAATAAATTATCAGTTGATAATACTCCACTCAAAGTGGATTCTCCTATTGGATAATATAATATTGCAAATGAGTTGTTCCTGCGCTTGAAGCGTGGTATGTGAAATTCTGGTAAGACAGACCCCAGATGTCATATACGAAGTTGTGACATCTGGTCTGTCATCAGCTTGGCTGAGGCAGTACATACAGATCCCCCAATTTTTTATTACTTCTAACATCCAGAAGTCTGGAAGTGTTGGGATCACATATCAGTTCAGTTAACATAAACAAATCTTCTTTGCAGAGATTCTGTGTTAGCACAGTCATTAAATCACACACTGATGTCATGCACGATGTTATGACATCCAAACTGAACTTACAAATAAACAATGCAGAAACATAAACAACACAACAGAATTGTTCACCCAGTTCGGTTCAATCAACCTACTCTGGGGGCATACCAAGCCAGGGATGAATTCCACTATTAGCAGTATCAATTCAGAGCTAAACTCCCAGTTTACAACTCCTCACTTAATCACTACCCAATGACCCCTCTACCTAGGTTCTCCCTAGATATGGAATATCTCCATTCCACTCCCAATCATAGCAATGATGTCTAGCAGTCAACAACTTAGCCACTGCATCGACGGCTTAATCACCAACAATTTAAATATACATAATGGAGTAGTTCCAAGAACACAATCTTCACTCATTGCTTCACAGCTTCTGAGTGAATATAATAAATCTCTTACCTACAGGCTTCGAGGCACAAATCAGTGACCATCCCACAACCTGGGTGGTTCACTTACACAACAAACCCTAATGACTACATTATGATCGTTAGGTTTACAAGGCTACAAAGATTCCTATATATAACCTGATCCTAGTTGGACTTGGGCTTAAAATCGCAGCACTCCTTGCTGTTACAAATCACAGAAAACTTTTTGCTAAAAACAAGGTCTTCAATCATAAGTTTCCTAATTTATCTTCATAATTAGAAACTGCATAATTCTCGAATATTCTAATCTTGATTCTCTTGACCTTTAAACCTGCCACATAGGATTGCATAATATTCCATAGAAAATTCTGCATCTTTTGAGTACTTTACTGAATCTTTATATTCCAGCTCAGCAGGCGCGTGACAGCTAAATATAACAGTAACTGCTGTCAAATACTGATGTCACAGAGCATGTCGTGACATTCCATAGAACATCTTGATGTTGTACCTGTTCTGCATAAATCACAGCAAACAGTATTCTTCACTTCAATTCTCTGCTTCTCACATATCAGGGTGCCAAAAAGACAGCCCATGATTTGTTTTATTCCTGATGTACAATCAGCACAATCTTTAGTTTCCCAAAATAAAGATTGAGATAAATAAGGAAACATAATAGAAATAGAATAGAAAATGTAGCAGCTACTGCTGTCAAACACTGATGTCATGACGTCGAGCATGACATCCAACTCACAGCATGTATTAGTTTACACAACCAGAACCTGCATAACCTTTAACACTACACACCACATGTCATGACCTTAGTCAAGACAACAGAATACACATGAATGTTTTACCATAAAATGCAGCCAATCAAAACATCTACAATCTCCCCCTTTGGCAAATTTTTGGCTAAAACATTCTGTCACCACATTAGAGAAACATAGTAGAAAAATATCTAGCAAACTACCAGTTATGCAAAGCACATCAAAACATCAATCTTGCTGAACAAGTTCCACAAGCTACACTATCACATAACATGAACAGAACCATCTTGTTCAATATGGTCTGGGGTGACACTCTCTTCTCCCCCTGTTTGGCCATAAATGTTGCCAAAGCAACGAACATCTCCCCCTTAAAAGTTACTCTGCATGACATGACCACGACACACACAAAAAACACCATCTGATAATCTTTAGATACCACTTCGCCACCAGCTTGATTAGAATACAATAAGTCACCCACAATGGGAGATCTATATTACAAGATGCACTCTTTCATAGATAGCTCATAACTTCTACCACAAGCTCCAAGAGGTGAATAGAAAACACCTCCTTTTTGTCTTCAACTTATTACTCTTCTGCCCAAAAGTAATTTGTCTAAGACTATCCTCAAGAATAATCAGCTGCCATATGTTGATTATCTTGATCCTTCGAACCCACTTCTGAGATGAACCAAATGTCAACACATTGTGTTTTAACATCTAGCTGTTGAATTCAGCTCCTTCTTCTGCCACTTGAAAGAACTTCCTCCCTTTACAGAACCAGAGTTCAATGCTCTCATAGACCTGATTGTGAAACCAAGTTTGAGTACGCAACCTCCATCCTGCAGTTATGCAGTTATGTCATCAAAGCTCACACTTTTATGAATCCCTGCTTCTTTTCCAACAACATCAGACACTCTGATGCATGAGTCATCAGAAGGACTAGTTAGAGACTAATCCTCTAGCTGTACCAAGGATGCCACTTCCTTGAGCAAAGCTATTTCCATGATGTCAAGAATACTGCCACTTGTTCTTGACTTCACAGTGTGCATTAGCCAATGCACTTCCTTACCTAGATCAGAAATAAACTGATCCAAGTAACCACTATCAAGATTATGATGTCTTCTTCTTCTTGTGCACTCCAAAGCTGAACATGTTTCTTGCCAGGAAACCTTTTTCAGTGATCATATGCTTCTGCTGCCACCAAAGAGATAGATCTTAAAACAATTGCACTATCCTTCCTGTACATGGTCTTGAAGAAGAGATGTTCCAACATCTTTAAGAACATCATTTATCTTGAACTTCCAAGGATAATCAATTAAATACTTGTACTTTGCACAAATAACAATTGATCTTAAATCCTTTCCCAGTTAGATTCACCCTTAGGAAAGAGAGAGATGAATCTTTCCTTACAAATGTGTCACACAACAACTAGAACCCATGTGACATCGTTCAATAGCCAACTAAACACAAGGCTGAATCAGACGTGGGGAGGTTAACCAAATCTCCCCCTCAAACAAACAATCATGGAAACTCCACACCGCTTATCCATACATTGTACATAAAAGTCTCATTATACAACATCCCTACTAGAGGCAACTAACTCCATGAGTTATACCTATACATACTTCATACACCAGTTGAGGATACTATACTTACATAAACCATGGTTAATAGAGATACCATGCAGCGGAAAACAACTAAAATTTATCCTCAATAAACCTCAGGCCTAAAACAATAACCTTTGCATCAGTCAGCTACACATCATTCATGATTAAGGGATAATATATGCCATATCTCAACAAGGTTTCTGGAACAGATTCACTTATGACATAACTCCTGAAAATACCTCAGATTCCACACAGTAATCTGACTCCCTTGAATCATCACACAATATTCAAAACCATATTTCACTATGCACGATACACAGTATTCAGTTTTCAACACTAACTGTTCTATGGTTAAGAAAACAATTCACACATCTGGTTCCTTTGATCAAAAGGACATACCAGATACAAGCTCATCTTTGGATTTTCATAGAGGTCTTGAAAAGAAAACCTGAATGAATCCTTTCACTTACACTGAGCTCTTCTTCCAACTCCCATAAGCTTATGCCTGAAATAAACTAACATTTGGGATGGAAGGTTCAATTGATTGTATTCTGACCAATCAACACAAAAAGCAGATGTCTCCTCTTCCAGATCAGGAGTAGGTTCCAAACAAATGTACTCACACTACATAAGTTCAGCACCAGAACATCTGTTCTTCAACTGGTAGCTGCAAACCAGTATGCCATCAGTTCCTTCTTCTTGAAACACACAATTCTTGACAATCTTAAAGATCATCAAACAACTTTGCAGATGAATATGAGGAACACTGATCATTTGAACCTCTTCAACCTCAATAACCATGCCTTTATGAGTGGACTTGAGAAAAGATCTCAAGTATCTTTGACACTTGTACTAAAGTTGAAAACAATCTGCTACAAATTCTGTTGAAAACCATATAACCCTAGAGATCTTCTTTCAAAGATAGGATTATGCATCAGATGCTATGCAGCAGAAAATAGCCATATATCAATAGAGATTACACAATGCTTACTCCCAGAACCAGTTGTAAGCATGACATCCAAGAATTGCAGCTGAACAATTCATCAATATGCTTGCTTCTTCTTCAAGCAACACAACAAGACCTAACCAATATTCTGACCAGAAAGAAACAGATAAGCACAAAGAATACCTTATCATTAACTTCACTCCCGCATGAAGGTTTTGACAATCTTCTTCTCTGTACCCTGCTATATGCTGAATAAAACACCCCAAATTCTTCACTCCCGCATGAATCATTTGGATATCAGTAACACCATCTTCCCTTGCCAAGAGAATACACCTGTTATGGTCAGTTTGGTCCAGTCTTCCACACATAGGTCCATCCTCCACTTCTAGGGACCATTCAATATGAACATGAATGTTCAAACAATCAACTACCTCCAACAACCAGAAAGTATCTCCCATGGATCTCATCCAGAAACAGACAGGATGCCTGCTCTGATACCAATTGAAATTCTGGTAAGACAGACCCCAGATGTCATATACGAAGTTGTGACATCTGGTCTGTCATCAGCTTGGCTGAGGCAGTACATACAGATCCCCCAATTTTTTATTACTTCTAACATCCAGAAGTCTGGAAGTGTTGGGATCACATATCAGTTCAGTTAACATAAACAAATCTGCTTTGCAGAGATTCTGTGTTAGCACAGTCATTAAATCACACACTGATGTCATGCACGATGTTATGACATCCAAACTGAACTTACAAATAAACAATGCAGAAACATAAACAACACAACAGAATTGTTCACCCAGTTCGGTTCAATCAACCTACTCTGGGGGCATACCAAGCCAGGGATGAAGTCCACTATTAGCAGTATCAATTCAGAGCTAAACTCCCAGTTTACATCTCCTCACTTAATCACTACCCAATGACCCCTCTACCTAGGTTCTCCCTAGATATGGAATATCTCCATTCCACTCCCAATCATAGCAATGATGTCTAGCAGTCAACAACTCAGCCACTGCATCGACGGCTTAATCACCAACAATTTAAATATACATAATGGAGTAGTTCCAAGAACACAATCTTCACTCATTGCTTCACAGCTTCTGAGTGAATATAATAAACCTCTTACCTACAGGCTTCGAGGCACAAATCAGTGACCATCCCACAACCTGGGTGGTTCACTTACACAACAAACCCTAATGACTACATTATGATCGTTAGGTTTACAAGGCTACAAAGATTCCTATATATAACCTGATCCTAGTTGGACTTGGGCTTAAAATCGCAGCACTCCTTGCTGTTACAAATCACAGAAAACTTTCTGCTAAAAACAAGGTCTTCAATCATAAGTTTCCTAATTTATCTTCATAATTAGAAACTGCATAATTCTCGAATATTCTAATCTTGATTCTCTTGACCTTTAAACCTGCCACATAGGATTGCATAATATTCCATAGAAAATTCTGCATCTTTTGAGTACTTTACTGAATCTTTATATTCCAGCTCAGCAGGCGCGTGACAGCTAAATATAACAGTAACTGCTGTCAAATACTGATGTCACAGAGCATGTCGTGACATTCCATAGAACATCTTGATGTTGTACCTGTTCTGCATAAATCACAGCAAACAGTATTCTTCACTTCAATTCTCTGCTTCTCACATATCAGGGTGCCAAAAAGACAGCCCATGATTTGTTCTATTCCTGATGTACAATCAGCACAATCTTTAGGTTCCCAAAATAAAGACTGAGATAAATAAGGAAACATAATAGAAATAGAATAGAAAATGTAGCAGCTACTGCTGTCAAACACTGATGTCATGACGTCGAGCATGACATCCAACTCACAGCATGTATTAGCTTACACAACCAGAACCTACATAACCTTTAACACTACACACCACATGTCATGACCTTAGTCAAGACAACAGAATACACATGAATGTTTTACCATAAAATGCAGCCAATCAAAACATCTACAGTATGAAAGTCGGTTCCAATGTTAAAAGTCCTCTACTAAAAAAAGAAACTAAATATGACCCAAGTGAGGATATGAAAATACTAAGAGCACTTTGATCTAATTTAATTTTTAGTTCCAGAAGAACAAATCAAGTACTTGAAATATGAAATAAAGAGATCTCGATAAATTATGTTATGGATGAAATGAAATAGAACCGAAATTGAGATAACCAAATAAAGTCAATATTGACAATGTCTTTGTATATAATATAGCGTTAAAAATGATCAATGATAATGAGGATCATGAGCCAAATCTATTAAAGATTGTAGACTAAGTGAGAATTGGTCAAAATAAATATATTCAAATGAAGAAGAATTAAACTCACTTTACAAGTGACTCACTTTTGGACCTATAGTCCGAACACCTCAAGGTGTGAAACTAATTGGATATAAATGAGTTTTTGTGAAAAAGAAAAATAAGAATGATATAAAGTTTGATTTATGGCTCAATGATTTTCACAAAGACCTAAGATTGATTTTGATAAAACATATTCATCTGTACTAGATTCAATCGATTTTTGATAATTAATTAGCCTTGTAACACATGAAGGGCTTAATTTGAACATGATGGATGTAATGACATCTTATTTATATGGTTCACTTAATAGTGACATTTACGTGAAACTCCCTGAAGGGTTCAATATACCAGAGGCACGTAATTGTGGATCTCGAGAAAACTACTACATCAAATTGAACAAGTCTCTCTATGGGCTGAAAGAATCTGGATGCATGTGGTATAATCGCCTCAGTGAATATTTACTAAATGATGAATATACAAATAACTCAATTTGTACTTGTATTTTCATAAAATGATGTGGAAAAGAATTTGCAATAATAGTTATCTATATGAATGACATACATATTATTGGAACTCCTGAAGAGCTTCCAAAAGCTATAAATTCCTTAAGGAAAGAATTTGAGATGGAGGACCTAGTAAAAACAAAATTATGTCCAGGCTTACAAATTGAGAATTTGGACAATGGAATATTTGTACATCATGAAGGTTATATAGAAAGGTGTTGAAATGTTTCTATATGGACAAATATCATCCATTGTCTACTCTAATGGTTGTTAGATCATTAGATATAGAGAAAGATCCTTTCAGGCCTCGAGAAAGGGATGAAAAATTGGTCGGTGCTGAAGTACCATATCTTAGTGCAAATGGAGCACTAGTGTACTGTTGTGAAAAACGATGTCAAGAACAAAATATAATAGGAATTAGGGAAGATAAGAAGAACACAAGAATTGATTATAACTGCTATTCTTTTACTTTTTCTTAAAACAAGATTACAAGTTTACAAGAATAACAAATAACCTCTCTCACCCTAAATTAGGATTTGCAGCTTACAATGATGAGAGACTAGTATGCTATTTATAATAAAACCTAACATACTAACTAATGGGCTTTTTCCACAAGGCCTGTTACACAAGCCAACTTAATAAACAAGCTAACTTAACAAATTAGGGTTTAAACACTAACCTAATTTAACATGCTAACAACCCTAGCATCTTCGACACAAGCATGTGAACAACCTTCGGCTTCATGCTTAATCTTGTCGAACCAAGAAGCTACCCTTCGACCATACTAGAGTTCGATCCAATATCTCACAAATCTCCACCTTGGACCTAACTCTACAACATCAAGGGAACAAACTAACTTTCTTCATGCAGCTTTATCAACTGCATACAGTGGAAAAACTTGCAACTCGGCAATGTCTTTGTGATCATATCAGTAGCATTGTCCTCAGTCGAAACCTTCAGCACTTGGACTTCTCCATGCTCGATTACTCCTCTAACGAAATGCAGCCTCACATCAATGTGCTTAGTTCGCTCATGATAGGCTGAATTTTTTGACATGTGTATTGCACTTTGACTATCACATTTAACAGTGATACCTCGACCTTGAAGTTTCAGCTCCTTTGTAAAACCTTCAAGCCACAATGCTTCTTTCACAGCTTCAGTGAGGGCAATATATTCTGCTTCAGTGGTTGATAGAGCAACAACCTTCTGAAGTGTTGCTTTCCAACTAATTATTGTGCCAAACATAGTGAAAACATATCCGGAAATAGATTTTCTAGAATCCATACAACCTGCATAATCAGATTTGACATATCCTTCAATTTTTGCTTTACTATCTTCGCCCAAGGCTCCACCATAAATTAGGAATCTGTTCATAGACCCATTTATGTACTTTAAAATCCACTTTAATGCTTGCCAATGAGCCTTTCCAGGGTTCGCCATGTACCTGCTTACAAGACTTCCTGCATATGCTATGTCGGGTCTAGTACAGACCATAACATACATCAAAGAACCAACTATATTAGCATATGGGATGCTATTCATATAGGCTCTTTCGACATCAGTACTGGGACACTGATCAATACTCAACTTGAATTGAGGGTTTGTTGGAGTCACAACTGGCTTCGAATTCGACATACCAAACTTTTCGAGAATCTTCCGTAGATATGTCTCTTGAGATAAGCATAACTTTGACTTCTTTCTATCTCTTCGAATGTCAATTCCAAGAATCCTGGAAGCAGCTCCCAGATCCTTCATATCGAACAACTTATTGAGTTCAACCTTCACCCTCATCACATCTTCGGCATTGTTGCTTGCTATGAGAATATCATCCACATAAAGCAACAAAATAACAAATAAATTACCAGGTCGAAATTGAAAGTAAACACAGTGGTCGAACCGACTTCTAATGAAACTTATGCGTGCCATGAACTTGTTGAATCTCATATTCCACTGTCGAGGAGATTGTTTCAGCCCATATAAAGATCTCTTCAGTTTGCACACATATTCTTCCTTCCCCTTTTCGACATACCCTTCAGGTTGCCTCATCAGGATTGTTTCATCTAGATCACCATACAAGAACGCAGTCTTCACATCCATCTGTTCCAGTTCAAGGTCGAACTGTGCCACCATGGCAAGCAACATTCGATTGGACCTATGCTTCACAATAGGAGAAAACACATCATTGAAGTCGACACCTTCTTTCTGAGTGAAACCCCTTGCAACTAACCTTGCCTTGTATCTTTTCGATGTCACTCCTTCGATTCCTTCCTTAACTTTGAAAATCCATTTACAGCTGACTAACCTTGCCCCTGCAGGTTTCTTGATCAGTTCCCATGTATGATTATCATGAAGAGATTTCATCTCATCATCCATGGCCTTCATCCATTCTGTCTTATTTCGACTCCTCATAACTTCCTTGTAGTCTCTAGGTTCTTCGTCTAGAACCTCACTTGCAGAGATTAAGGCATAAGCTATAAGATCAGCATATCCAAGTCTCTGAGGTGGCTTGATGGCTCTTCTCGACCTATCTCTTGAAAATAGGTAGTCATCGATAGTTTCCTCAATTTCGTCAGCATCTTCTGCTTCTTCTTCGACTTCATCAGGGATATGCAATTCAGCATCAACATGCTCAACCTCAACAGGAATCTCTACCTGTTCCAGCTCTTTTGCACTTCGACCATCATCATCAGTTTTCTTGAAAGCCATTTCTGTGAAGTCAAGACTCTCCATCTATTATGTTTTGATGAAGACAAAATGATAAACAAATGAATGGAAAAAGAATGGAAAAAGCTTCAAGTTTAATTGTAACATCAAGTGATCAAGATTCGTCATAATGAAAGCTAGCAACAAATATATCAAGAATTCTACTTTGAAGACTAACATTGATCTTAAATTATTGAGGTACAAGCATGCAATATATATTGATATTTTAGTGCTCAAAATACACCTAAATATTCACTTGGATGCATGGGTCAATGTGGTTAATTATCAAACTATTTATATAATTTTTATCTTGCATTTGAAAATTTATTTTTAACGTTTGAACCATGTTAAATCACATTCAAATATGATATATTTACTTGGATAAATCAATAGATGTTGTATAAAGTTGGTTCAAATATTTAGGCAATTTTTTAATTTTTCAATTTTTAAAACATGCAGATTTTGGTAAATTATGGCAGTTTTAGCCGTCATAACAACACTGAAAACCGCCATAATTCACACCGTACTGAAACAGTATTATTTAAATTTGAAATTTGAAAAATGTGTTGCACTTATTAAGTCAAGTATTTGTTAGAACCGACTTAACAAGTCTGTACGGATTTAAAAAAACAACAATTATTTTAATACCTTTTCATGCACCTTCATGAATCCTTCTTATTTTAACATGGCATTTTTTTTATGATATTTCTCCATGACTTCACCATGTTTCATAAAGGTGTTATGTACTTATAAATACATGAAATTTCAAATTTAAAATCACCTCTTCCATTGCAATTAACATCATTGTCCTCTCTCTCTTTTGGATCACTCGGTTTATCCTTGGGTCTACTTTCCTCTTCAGTTGTCTTCCTAGGGCTTTGGAACATAGCAGGGTTTTTAAGCCTAGGGTCAGTCGGTTCATCCATCTCTCTACCACTTTACAGAATAATAGCATGAGCATGTCCTTTTGGGTTTGGTTGTGGCTGTCCTGGAAATGTCCCAGCAGGTGCGGCAGTAGGTGCTTGTTGCTGTGCCACTTGAGAGATTTGTGTCTCGAGCATCTTGTTGTGAGTGGCCAACGCGTCTACTTTAGTTGCTAACTATTTGATTTGCTCATTAGTGTGCACGTTCTGGTTTATGAAATCTTTACTAGTCTGAGTTTGAGTGACTATGAAATTTTCTATCATTATTTCTAAGTTAGACTTTCTAGGGACGTTAGGAGCAGCGAATGGTGCCTTTTGATACCAGGTGGTACACTGGGTGCTTGACCAGGTGCGTACAAAGCATTATTGTTCTTGTATGAGAAATTAGGGTGATTCTTCCATCCTGGGTTATACGTGTTTGAGTAGGGGTTTCCTTAAGCATAGTTTACTAGTTCGGGAGAAACTCCTGCCAAAAGTTGGCACTCGGGGGCAGCATGTCCAGACATCCCGCATATTTCGCAATTCGGGGAAACAGCAGCCACGGCGGCTACAGGTGCTATAGTGAGGTTTTCAATCTTCTGAGTTAGGGCATCGACTTTGGTGTTAACGCGGCCGAGGCTACTTATCTCGTACATCCCACTCTCCGTTGAAGATTTTTATCCATAAGTTTTCTCTGATTGAGCTCTCTCGCTTCCCCATTGATAATGGTTTTGAGCCATACTTTCGATAAGTGTGTAGGCATCAGCATATTCTTTATCCATCAGTGCGCCACCTGCGTCGGCGTCAATCGTAAGTCTCGTATTGTAGACGAGACCATTGTAGAAGGTATGGATGATTAACCATTGTTCTAAACCATGATGTGGACATAGTCTAAGCATGTCTTTGTATCTCTCCCACGCTTCGAATAAAGACCCGTTGTCTTTTTGTCTAAACCCATTGATCTGGGATCTTAGCATGGCGGTCTTACTAGGTGGAAAATAACGCGCCAGGAAGACTTTCTTAAGTTCATTCCAGGTCGTGACAGAATTGGTGGGTAAAGACTGAAGCCAAGCTCTATCCCTCACTGAAAAAGGAAAAAGGCGCAGTCGGATAGCTTCCGAACTGACATTATTCGCCTTTACAGTGTCTGCGTATTGCAGGAACACTGATAGATGAAGATTAGGTTTTTCCTGTCGCATTTCCAGAAAATTGGTTTTGTTGTACAGCTGACAACAATGATGGTTTTAGCTCGAAATTATTCGCCTCAATAGCAGGAGCAGCAATGCTATTGTGAGGTTCAGCTTGCGAAGGAATAGCATAAGATTTGAGAGGACGCGGCTGTTCTCCCATGGTTGATTCTTCAACTGGTTCAGAAGTAAGAGTAGGAACAAGAGTGCGAGTACGTCGTAATCGACGTGATACAGTGATAGAACGCTCTGGTTCGAGAATTTGCAGCACTAAGTCCTCACTTTGAGAGCGAGTACTTGGCATGCACAAAGGGAATTAGAATAATTGAGTTTGCCTTAGTCTCTACAACGTAACAGTTAATTACGATTGTCGACTAAATTAGTCCCCGACAACAGCGCCAAAAACTTGATCGCGACAATGGGGTATGTCTGTGATTATGACTGCAAGTGCACAGTCTGTCGCGTAGTTTTAAAAGATATCGAACCCACAGGGACTAAGAATCGACCTAATGTAGTTAATCGCTACTACGTAAATCTAAGGCTAATATTTGATTGATTATGATCAAACAGGGAATTAAAAAGAAATATTATTAAATTAAATCTAGGATAATAATATCGGTATGCAATGGTCGAACTTCGGGGATCTAGTAAGCCATCGATGCGGATCGTAATTTAAAATCACTTTTCTGTAGAAATCATTAGTTGAAAAACCCTCCTCTCACACTCTCGTGTTTATTGATTATGATTTCACTATCAAACCTAAGTGAGCGCTCTCGCTGTATCAATTAAAGTTCAAAGTGATTTTTGAAAACCAATGAAAACTAATTACCCTTAAAGCGCTCTCGCTGTATTTAAGGTTAATGCCTAATTTCTAAGGTCCAGTTAAAATCTCAAACTCTCGTTTTTATTGATCCTAACTTCTATTGTTTTTAACTCTCGTTACAAAACAGTTTAATTAAGCGTTTAGAAATATCAGCCAGACAAATAAATTCAATTAATAAACTACATCGAAGAGTTACTCGATTCCCTCGGTTATGTGACCTTACATACCAATAAAAGGTATTTAGCTGGACATTGTTTTAATAAATGGAACAGGATAGATATAACATGTAAATAATGATCCAGGCATAATTCTATAAACTAACATAAACTGACAATAATAATTAAATGCTAATAAGTAAACCTGAATTAAATTGCAGACTGAAAGTGTAATCTTGCTGTACCAAATCTTGAATCCGGGACGAAAAATAAATGCTGAAAATTAATTCTAATGCTAAAACTAAAACTAAACTGAGGGTAACAATGAAAACTAAATCGCAATAGAGTTTCCGGTGTGGAAATCTATTGCCGGAAGCGGGTAGGAAATAAGAACAGAATTGGAAAAAGAAACAAATGAACTACTTGATGGCAGTAGGGTAAAACTTCGTAACCCTCTCAATAATTCTTGAAGGGTATTTATAGAGTTGCAGATTCTTGGGTTTGATCACGTTCCGTAGATGTTGCAGTTTTTTCGGAGGAGAGAATGGCGGAGAAAAATCTGGACGAACGACTTCTGGGCTTGAGTGTGTGACTTACGTCACACACTAATATTGGGTGCCGTACGGCAGGGAGGGGGGTGCGCCGAACGGAAGGTGCCCCAGAACGCCATCCGTCACGTGCTCGACTTAGTCTTGGCGCGTTGGGCCTCCTGCTTCTGGGTCTGCTTCCTCTTCTATTTGCACCTCCTCTTGCAATTGGCATTTTAAGCAATTCTTCTCCATTTTAAGTCCTTTTTCCGACTATTCCTTTTGCGAGATCCGATTAACTAAATTCCTGAAAACAAATAGAAATACCGGCATAATACAAAATAAAATAATAAAATCGAAATAAAATAGAATAATAATGCATGTAAATTAAGCTAAATATACGATACGTTTTCGTGTTATCAGCAGCCCAGAGAATCAATCCTTGATTTACAAAAAAGATTCGTTCACTTGAGTGCTCTTGGAAAGAAAGTCTCTACCGAGGAACAAAATCTAAAGGTGCTTAGATCTTTAACAAGAGAATGGCAATCGAAATTAACGTCGATATCCGAGAAAAAGAATCTATCAAAGATGACTTCTGCAACCTTGTTCGGTAAACTTCAAGAATATGAAACATAACTCGGAAGACTTGAAACGCATGAAATTCAAATAAAAGATTCAAAAGACATTGCCTTAAAGACAAGAGTCAAACATCATGATGACAATCAAGAGGATGAATCCACTAGTGAAGAAGATAATGAGTTTATCAAAAAGTTTGAAAAATTTCTAAGAAAAGAAAGGAAAAAGGGGATCATTAAAGAGGAAGCACCAACAAGGAAGGTTAAATGCTTTGAATGTGGAGAAAGAGGACATGTCAAAAGTGAATGCCCTACACTTGAAAAGAAGAATAAATACTTCAAGAGGAACAAGGATAAAAAACCAAAGAAAGCATATGTAGCATGGGAAGATAATGAAGTAAGTTCATCATCCGATTCCAAAAGCAAAGAATATACAAATCTGGAATTGATGGCTTCACACCACTCAGATGATGAAGACGATGAGGTTAGTAATGAATTTTCTATTTTCGGTAATGATGTACAAGGTGCTATAGATGAATTGTTAAATGAATGCAAAAAATTATATAAAACTATAGCATCTCAAGAAAAACAAATCTTGTCCTTAGAAGAGAAAGTAGAAACAATTGAAAAGGAACTTAAGGATGAAAAATAAAAGATGATTAATGATCAAAAAGAAAAACTTATGTGTAAGAATTGTGAATCATTGTCTTTTCAAATTGTTCAATTTAAGAGAGTTCTTGAAAGGTATGAAAAGGGACAAATTGGGTTGGAAGGTGTCCTTAGGCAACAAAGATTTCCTAATGATAAAAGTGGTCTTGGATACTCAAAGTATAACAAACCAAGTACTAGTAAAACTATATTTGTCAAGGCTAGTAACCAACCAATTCAAGAGAAAGTGATCAAGCCTAAAGTAATTCAACATTATCCTAAAAGGAAAAACTTTGTTAAGAAGAAATCTTATCCTCCTAGATATAGAAGTAATTTTGAACCTACTTGCTTTTATTGTGGTATTATTGGTCATACACCTAATGCTTGCTATGTAAGAAACTTTAGTGTACCAAGGGGGCATTATGTGTGGGTTAAGAAAGGAACTAAATATGATGGACCCAAAGCACATTGGGTACCAAATCAAACTTAATTTGTTTTGCAGGTTTGCTTGAGGACCATCTACAATCTATGGTGTTTTTGACAAGTAGTGGTTCTAAGCATTTTATGGGAGACATATACTAACTTTCAAATCCAGTTCTAAAGTCCAAGAGTTATTTCAAATATGGGGAATACCTTAAAGGAAGAATTCTTGGTATAGACAAAGTTGAAGTACTAACTTTCACATCCATTGAAGATATACTTTATGTTGAAGGACTAAAGAAAAATCTTCTTAGAAAAATCCAACTTTGTGACAAATGCTTCAAGTTCATTAATTATGAATATTTGATGAAGCCACTCATGAGGTAAAACTCATAGGTAAAATAGTTAATAATAGTTTCATAATTTATTTAATATACTTGAAGTCTCCATCCTTTTTGCTAATGACAAAAGGGGAGAAGATTCTATGTATTTTTGTATGTCTTTCTCTAGCATTTTGTAGCAAGCATAAAATATCAAAAACTCTTAATCATAGATCAAGGGAAAGCATTGATCAAGGGGGAGTTATCATTGTTAGGGGGGGTATAATCCATCAAGCTTTCAATGGTTTGTCATCATCAAAAAGGGGGAGAATGTGAAGTCAAGACTCTCCATCTATTATGTTTTGATGAAGACAAAATGATAAACAAATGAATGGAAAAAGAATGGAAAAAACTTCAAGTTTAATTGTAACATCAAGTGATCAAGATTCGTCATAATTGTTAGAACAAGATTTGTTCTGATCAATATTCTTAGTTTTGATGATAACAATGTATATGAATTTTGTATGAGATAATGTGGTACTCTAATACTATGCAATTTCCATTTCAGGAATTATATAAAGAGTATGCACAAAATCAGCGCAAGAAGCACTGACTCAGAAGGTTCAGCATGCAACATCAGAACATGGTCTGGAAAGACATCAGAAGATGGTCAAGCAGAATCAGAACATGGTCTATGGAAGCATTAGAAGGACTTGAGATCAGAAGAAGAAGCACTGAAGTTCTCATGGTATCACGCTCAGAAGCACTTCAAGGTCAGAAGACAAGAAGATGCTCTGCACCAAGCTGTTTGACTCTGATGATATTCAAACGTTGTTCACACAAACATCAGATTAGAAGCAAGTACTAGCTGGCAGGCTACGCTGACTGACAAAAGGAACGTCGAAAGCTATTAAAGGCAACGTCAGTAGACACAGTGAAAGCAAGGCTCGAGGTAGTTGAAAAAAGAGTGAAACATTAAATGCAATGCTGTACGGAGTACGCAAAGCATTAAATGCTCCCAACGGTCATCTTCTCAAACGCCTATAAATAGAAGTTCTGATGAGAAGCTGAATACAACACTTGCGCAAATATACAGAAACGCTGTCAAATTCAAAAAGCTCTCAAACTTCATCTTCAACCTCACTACATTGCTGTTGTAATATATTTAGTGAGATTAAGCTTAAACTTAAGAGAAAATCACAGTTGTGATAATAGCTTTATAAGAAGCATTGTAACTCTTAGAATTTGTTTACATTAAGTTGTAAGAACTAGAGTGATCAGGTTGTTGATCATAATACTCTAGAAAGTCTTAGAGGGTATCTAAGCAGATTGTTCCTAGAGTGATCAGGTTGTGATCAGTATACTTTAGAAGACTTAGAAGTTGTCTAAGTGGAAAACCATTGTAATCTCGTGTGATTAATGGATTAAATCCTCAGGTGAGGTAAATCACTCCAAGGGGGTGGACTGGAGTAGTTTAGTTAACAACGAACCAGGATAAAAATCATTGTGCAAACTGTTTTTATCTTACAAGTTTTAAAGCTACACTTATTCAAACCCCCCCCCCCCCTTTCTAAGTGTTTTTCTATCCTTCAATTGGAATCAGAGCGCCGGTTCTAAGGTGCAAGCACTTAACCGTGTTTAGAAAAGATTCAGGAAGAGAGAAACGCTTAAGTCAAGATGGCTGGTGAAGATCCATCAAACACATCTACATCTGGCTCTGCTGAGCAATACAATGGAAATGGTTACAATGGTTATAATAGACCACCAGTATTTGATGGTGAAAACTTTAAATACTGGAAAGATAAACTTGAAAGTTACTTCCTTGGTCTAGATGGTGACTTATGGGATCTGCTGATGGATGGTTACAAACATCCAGTGAAAGCTACCGGCGTAAGGCTTACAAGACAAGAAATGAATGATGATCAAAAGAAGCTATTCAAAAATCATCATAAATGTAGGACTGTTTTGCTGAGTGCTATCTCTCATGTTGAGTATGAGAAGATATCTAACAGGGAAACTGCCTATGATATATATGAGTCATTGAAAATGACCCATGAAGGAAATGCTCAAGTCAAGGAGACCAAAGCTCTTGCTCTAATCAAGAAATATGAAGCCTTCAAGATGGAGGACGATGAAAATATTGAGAAGATGTTTTCAAGATTTCAAATGCTAACTGCTGGATTAAGAGTTCTGGACAAAGGCTACACAAAGGCTGATCATGTAAAGAAGATCATCAGAAGTTTTCCCAGAAGATGGGGTCCAATGGTGACTGCATTCAAGATAGCAAAGAATCTGAATGAAGTCTCTTTGGAAGAGCTAATCAGTGCCTTGAGAAGCCATGAGATAGAGCTGGATGCAAATGAGCCTCAGAAGAAAGGTAAGTCTATTGCATTAAAATCTAATTATAAAAAATGCACCAACACTTTTCAGGCTGAAGAAGTAGATTCTGAAGAATCAGAATCAGAAGAAGAAGATGAACTGTCCATGATCTCCAGAAGGGTGAACCATCTCTGGAAGAGCAAACAAAGGAAGTTCAAGAGCTTCAGAAGTTCAACGAAGCTTGAAAGAGGAGAATCTTCTGGAGGCAGAAGATCTGACAAGAAGAAGGTCATCTGCTATGAGTGCAATGAGCCTGGACACTTCAAGAATAAATGTCCAAAACTTCAGAAGGAGAATCCCAAGAAGAAGTTTCATAAGAAGAAAGGTCTTATGGCAACATGGGATGATTCTGAATCAGAATCAGAATCAGACTCTGAAGGAGAGCAAGCAAATCTTGCACTAATGGCCATAGTGGATGATGGATCAGAATCTACATCAAAATCAGATTCTGAAGAGGTATTTTCTGAACTATCTAGAGAAGAGTTAGTTTCTAGTTTAACTGAACTTCTGGAACTCAAGGCTCATCTTAGTATCAAATACAAAAAGCTGAAAAAGCAATTTGAATTTGAAACTAAGAAGCTGGAAGTGGAAAATTCTGAACTGAAGGAAAAAGTTTTAAAATTATCCAAAGATATTGGATCTCCTTCTGAATCAGAAAAATCCATTCCAAGTCTCAATCATATTCTGAAAGAATATGACTCGAGCTTCAGAAAGTTCCTATCTAGAAGTATAGGCAGAAGTCATCTTGCTTCTATGATATATGGTGTTTCTGGAAACAAAAGGTTTGGTTTTGGCTATGAGGGTGATACCTCACACAAATTTGAACCTGTTGATGATTTGAAAATCACATACAAGCCATTGTATGATCAGTTCAAATATGGCCACTCACATGATATTAGGCTAACTTCACATGCCAAAAGCTTTAACACTACACACACCAAAAAGCAAGTGACACAACCTAAAAAATATCATGCTGCCAAACCTAAAGAATATTAGCTGCCAAACCTAAAGAATATCATGTTGTTCCTCCTGTTACTTATAATGCTAAACCCAAGTTCAATCAGAACTTGAGGAAAACTAACAAGAAAGGATCCAAGAAATTGTGGGTACCTAAGGAGAAGATAATTTCTGTTGCAGATATACTTAACAGCAAAGAAGACAAAGCACAAAATGTCATGGTACCTGGACTCTGGGTGCTCGCGACACATGACGGGAAGAAGGTCTATGTTCCAAGACCTGGTGCTTAAATCTGGTGGAGAAGTCAAGTTTGGAGGAGATCAAAAGGGCAAGATTATTGGCTCTGGAACCATAAGTATTGGTAACTCTCCTTCCATAACTAATGTACTTCTTATAGAAGGATTAGCGCATAACTTATTGTCCATAAGTCAATTAAGTGACAATGGTTATGACATAATCTTCAATCAAAAGTCTTGCAAGACTGTAAGTCAGAAGGATGGCTCAATCCTATTTTCAGGCAAGAGAAAGAACAACATTTATAAGATTGATCTTTCAGATCTTGAGAAGCAGAAGGTGACTCGCCTTATGTCTGTTTCTAAAGAGCAATGGGTCTGGCACAAAAGATATGGACATGCTAGTTTGAGAAAGATTTCTCAGATTAACAAACTAAATCTGGTCAGAGGACTCCTAAATCTGAAATACAAATCAGATGCTCTTTGTGAAGCATGTCAGAAGGGCAAGTTCTCCAGACCTGCATTCAAATCTAAGAATGTTGTCTCTTCCTCAAGGCCGTTAGAACTTCTGCACATTGATCTGTTTGGACCAGTCAAAACAGCATCTGTTAGAGGGAAGAAATATGGATTCGTCATCGTAGATGATTATAGCCGCTGGACGTGGGTAAAGTTCTTAAAACACAAGGATGAGTCTCATTCAGTGTTCTTTGAATTCTGCACTAAGATTCAATCTGAGAAGGAGTGCAAAATCATAAAGGTCAGAAGTGATCATGGTGGTGAATTTGAGAACAGATTCTTTGAGGAGTTCTTCAAAGAAAACGGTATTGCCCATGATTTCTCTTGCCCTAGAACTCCACAGCAAAATGGAGTTGTAGAGCGAAAGAATAGGACTCTACAAGAAATGGCCAGAACCATGATCAATGAAACCAATATGGCTAAGCACTTCTGGGCAGAAGCAATAAACACTGCATGTTATATTCAGAATAGAATCTCGATAAGACCTATTCTAAATAAGACTCCTTATGAATTGTGGAAGAACAGAAAGCCCAACATTTCATATTTTCATCCTTTTGGATGTGTTTGTTTCATTTTGAATACTAAAGATCATCTTGGTAAGTTTGATTCTAAGGCACAAAAATCTTTCCTTCTTGGATATTCTGAACGCTCTAAAGGCTACAGAGTATACAATACTGAAACATTGGTTGTAGAAGAATCAATCAATATCATATTTGATGATAAGCTTGGTCTTGAAAAGCCAAAGCAGTTTGAGAATTTTGCAGATATAGATATTGATATATCAGAAGCTGTAGAACCAAGAAGCAAAGTTTCAGAAGCTGAAAATCTCAGAAGCAAAGAATCAAAAGATCAAGTTGCTGCATCTTTAAAGAATCTCAGAATTTCTGAAGAGCCAACAGTCAGAAGATCTTCTAGACTCACCTCAGCTCACTCAGAAGATGTGATCCTTGTAAAGAAAGATGATCCTATCAGAACCAGAGCATTCCTTAAAAACAATGCAGAATGTCAATTAGGTCTTGTTTCTTTGATCGAGCCAACTTCTGTTGATCAAGCTCTAGAAGATCCAGATTGGATAATTGCCATGCAAGAAGAACTAAATCAGTTTACAAGGAATGATGTATGGGATTTGGTTCCAAGACCAAAAGGATTCAACATCATTGGTACAAAATGGGTTTTCAGAAACAAGCTCAGTGAGAAGGGAGAAGTGGTAAGAAACAAAGCCAGACTGGTGGCTCAGGAATATAGTAAGCAAGAAGGGATTGACTATACAGAAACCTTTGCACCAGTGGCCAAGTTAGAATCTATTCGCTTATTAATTTCCTTTGCCACTCAGCATAACATCACTCTGTATCAGATGGATGTTAAGAGTGCCTTCTTAAATGGTTATATAGATGAGGAAGTTTATGTTCACCAACCTCCTGGTTTTGAAGACTCTAAGCCTCAAGAACATGTTTTCAAACTTAAGAAATCATTGTATGGATTGAAGCAAGCTCCTAGAGCTTGGTATGAAAGATTAAGTTCTTTCCTTCTAGACAATGGTTTCACTAGAGGACAAGTGGATACGACTCTCTTCTGTAAAACATCTAAGAAGGACATCTTGATTTGTCAAATTTATGTTGATGATATTATTTTTGGAACATCTAATGCTTCACTTGGAAAGGAGTTTGCTAAGTCTATGCAGGCTGAATTTGAAATGAGTATGATGGGAGAATTCAAGTATTTTCTTGGGATTCAAATCAATCAAACTTCTGATGGAACTTATGTTCATCAAACGAAGTATGTGAAGGAACTTCTGAAGAAGTTTAATCTCTCTGAAAGCAAAGAAGCCAAAACTCCTATGCATCCAACGTGTGTTCTTGGTAAGGATGAGGTAAGTAAGAAGGTAGATAAGAAGTTGTACATAGGTATGATTGGATCTCTTTTATATCTTACTGCTTCTAGACCTGATATTCTATTCAGTGTTTGTCTGTGTGCTAGATTCCAATCAGATCCTAGAGAATCTCACTTAACTGCTGTTAAGAGAATTCTGAGGTATCTGAAAGGTACTACTAATGTTGGTTTAGTCTACAGAAGATCTAAAGAATACAACTTAGTAGGATTTTGTGATGCTGACTATGCTGGAGATAGAATTGAAAGGAAGAGTACTTCTGGAAGTTGTCAATTTCTAGGAAGTCATCTGATCTTCTGGTACAGCAAGAAGCAAGCTACCATTGCCCTCTCAACAACAGAAGCAAAATATGTTGCTGCTGCTGGTTGTAGCACATAAATGCTCTGGATGAAGAGTCAGCTAGAAGATTATCAAATATATGAGAGTAACATTCCTATCTTCTGTGATAATACTTCTGCCATATGTTTATCTAAGAATCCTATCTTACATTCCAAAGCTAAACATATTGAGATTAAACATCATTTCATTAGGGACTATGTTCAGAAGGGTGTTCTCTCTTTAAACTTTGTGGATACAGACCACCAATGGGCTGATATCTTTACAAAACCCCTTGCTGAAGATAGGTTTAAGTTCATTCTGAAAAATATCAGTATGGATTTATGCCCAGAATGAGAAGATGAGAAGATCTTATGTATGGTTAAATTCTGAAATGTGTTGGGATTATGTGTAGTTAAGAAATTCTGATAATGATCAATTAGAAGTTCTGATTCCGTTATTACTAACGTTTCATTATCTAAGTTGATTCAGAATCTCTTTTAAAGTAAAACAGCTGTCACCAGTTTTCCCGAAAACGAACACGTGTTTACTATTTCTGGACAAGCATGCGTGCAGTTGAGGAGACGCCGCCCTAGGTAACTGTGCAAATCAATTCATTTTGTCACTTTATCTCTCCTAACGTCATTTCTCATTAAATGCAAATTGATGTCATGTTTTTCTGTAATCATTTCACTTAAACCATATTGCATTTATTATTTTCTTTTATTCATCTTTTAAATACCCCGCCTCATCTTCATTTCATCTTTTTCGCTCTCTCTCTTCATTCATCCCTCTCTTTCTGCATTCATCGCATAAACCCTAGCTGTGTCTGAAACTTAGCATTTCATCATGAATCCTTCAAGTTCCTCAAACCAAGCAGAAGAAATGTCTTCCACTCAACTTGTTTTCAGCAAGCATAGGTATGCTCCATTGAAGACCTCTTCCATTCCTTCATCAGAAATGGAAGTTCTCTGTGAGTCCTCGGTGGATTTTGAGAATCTGAAAGTATATGGTTTCAAACCTGATGCAAAGATTATGGCACAAGGATGGTCAAACTATCTTGATAGATTGGTTGGACCAATTTATCCGGCTCTTGTGAAAGATTTCTGGGCTCATGCAACCGTTACTCCAACTGCTATCATCTCCTTCGTGCTAGGGCATGAAGTTGTGATAACTGAGAAACTGATCAGGAAACTGTACAACTTGGATGATGAAGAAGGATGCACTGGTCCTCTTCATGGTAGAGTTAACTGGCTACAAGTTGAAAAACAAATCTCGTTTGCTACCGGTATTGAATCTCATAAAACTGGTACATTGAGGGCGTTCGATCAAGTTTGGGCTGAAATTATTCTGGGTTCTCTCCATCACAGAAGACAATCGTTCTCCTCCTCTTACATCAGTCCTGATCACAAATATACTCTCTTCTGCATTGGAAGAAGAATTGAAATGAACATCTCCAACATTCTGTTCCAGAATCTGAAGATGGCTATTGAAGAGTCAAGGGATGAAGAACGTGAGAAGTATCCTCATCTTCAAAGAAATACTATTCCTTTCGCCAGAATGATTTCAGACATTCTGATAGAAAGTGATTTGATGGACTCTCTAAAGACTATTGGGACGTCTAAATTCTTTAGAGTCACTCAGGGTCATATCTTCAATGGTTTTGATCTACTAAGAATGGAACTTATCAAGGAGATAACTTCTGTTCCTTTTGTCTTCCCAGACATTCTGACCAGAAGAATTCCAGTTGAAGGCTTTGCTACCTTGTTCCAAGCAGAACTTCACAAGGCAGTTAAGCATTACTTGGAAGCTTCTGTTAGAACTCATTCTTCTGTTGATCCTGCATGGATTCGAGGAAGAGTGCTTCCTTCTCAAGATGATCTTCAGAAGAAGGCTCAGAAGAAGCAAGAAGCAAGGCTGAAGAGAAAGGCTGCAGAAGAGGCTGTTAAAGAAGCTAAGAGGCAGAAGGTTACTTATGACCCTCTTAAAGTAGATTCTTTTCAAGCAATAAGAACGGGTAAATTCTCCAGGCAAGTATATCAACCACCTCCTTCTGAATCTCAATCTTCTATCCAACCTCCTCTCTCTGAACCTCAAAACACCTTCACCATTCCAAATCCTTCTCAACCATCTCTTTCTACACCTGTTTTGAATCCCACTCCACTAAATGTTTGTCCTCCCACACCTTCTGATATCCCATCATCATCAACCCTCCCCACTGATATACCATCCTCATCAACCATCTCCACAGATATTCCATCTTCTTCAACCACAACACCTCCACCTTCTATATCCCATCCCTTTCCTACCAGAAAATCCAACCCATACTGCCTTCTCTACCCTGACTACAAATCCACCTTCAACCCTCCTGAACCTCATATTTACCTGGAGTTGTTCAGAAATGAAGTTATCAGTAGGCTGGATCTCTTGAAGGATGCCTTCTTCAATGATCTTGATGATGTTTCTACTAGAAACCTCTGGAGAAGCTTTCGCCAAGATTTTCAAGTTGGAGCCATGGCTGTTCAGAAGAGACTTGTGGCTGCTGCTCCTGGTTATGCTGGTTATCTTCTTGAAATTGATAATGGTGTTTATTATCATCCTATCTGAAACAGGAGAATTCTTGAGGAGAAGATGTTTGTTGATGAGCTGCTGGACAATCCTTGCAGAGAGATTGTGGTATGGAGACCTAAGTATCCAGTTCTGACTGGAGACTTCAAGTCCTTGTTCGACTTTCTGAGGGACAATCCTTCTGAGAAAGACCCAAATTTGGTCATTCCAGAAGTTGTTGACCCGCCTGAAGTTGAAGGTCCTTCTGCCCCAAGGAATCTTGCTGCCATTCTTCAAGCTCTTGAGAATGGAGATTCTGATCTTCCTACTGCAGAATATGAAGGAGATGCTTCTATGGAAGAAGCTGATGCTGAAGATCATCCTGCTGGGACTATTCCTGTTGAGGAAAATCAAGGTGATGATCTGACTATGGAAGCTGCGGTTCATAATGCTGTCCCTCTGAACTGAAGTTGTGAAGCTTCTTCTGGTGAACCCTCTCTTCTGGTGAAGACTCTAGAGGTTATTCAGAAGAACTAAGCTGAGCTATCTTCTCGCATGGACGCGCAAGATACTACCAATGCTGAGTTCCGCACTTTCATGGAGAGGCAGACTGAGAGCAATGCTGGGATTCATGACATGCTGGCCAAGATTATGTCTAAGCTAGGGTCGTCTTAGTCTTTGTGTCTTAGTAGTTTCTTTTTGTTTCTTGCATATGCTTTCTATGCATCCTCTTTGTACTTCTGACAATTCTTCTTCTGCTAATCAATGAAATTTTCTCTCATATTGTTTGTTTTTTCATCTGAATCTTTTATGTTTTTTGATGTTATGACAAAAAGGGGGAGAAAATGTGATAAATGATCTGATTTATATTATCAGTTGCTGGGAGAAAGTCTCCACATTTCTAACAAGAAATTGTATGGAAATTGCAAGTTTCTGTGTCTTTGAGTGTTTTGCAGGAAGTGAAGATCTTCTTAAAAGCTCAACATGAGAAGCAAAGACATGAGGAAAAGCAATTCTATATGGAATCAAGCTCATGGAAATTGAAGCAAGGTGAGTGTTGTAAAGCTTCAAGATCAGAAGCAAGAAGGAAGAATGTTCTGATATTCTGATGATAGAATATGCTCTAACACATTCTTATTCCTTATATGTTCTGATGCATGTTTTAGTTCTAAATATGCTCTGAAACATTATTGTTTTTGCTCTGATACATATTATATGTTCTGATACATATTTTATGTTCTGATTCATTCATGCTCTGACTATTGTCGTTTAGTTTGTTCTAAATATTTCAGGATGTAGAGATGCTCTAATGATGCTCTGGTACATTCAACAATGTTCTGATACAATCTAGCATGCAATGATTCAAGAAGAAATTCAAGCTCTGAAGCTGTCCTATGGAAGCAAGAATCAGAAGCTATGAATGTTCTGAAGATCTAAGCATATGTGATCGTCTCAATTGAAATGGAAAATACTCAGGGAAGTCCTTTATTTATAAATTTCTTCTAGTATTTATTTCAGGGGGAGATTATTTATCTCAGGGGGAGATTGTTAATCTCAGGGGAAGACATATTCACACACTATGTTTATATGCTTATGCTATAGCTGTATAATTGTCTTTAGCCGTCTGATAATCTGATCGCAAATTCATATCATTTATGTATGTTTTTGTCATCATCAAAAAGGGGGAGATTGTTAGAACAAGATTTGTTCTGATCAATATTCTTAGTTTTGATGATAACAATGTATATGAATTTTGTATGAGATAATGTGGTACTCCAATACTATGCAATTTCCATTTCAGGAATTATATAAAGAGTATGCACAAAATCAGCGCAAGAAGCACTGACTCAAAAGGTTCAACATGCAACATCAGAACATGGTCTGGCAAGACATAAGAAGATGGTCAAGCAGAATCAGAACATGGTCTATGGAAGCATCAGAAGGACTTGAGATCAGAAGCAGAAGCACTGAAGTTCTCATGGTATCACGCTCAGAAGCACTTCAAGGTCAGAAGACAAGAAGATGCTCTGCACCAAGCTGTTTGACTCTGATGATATTCAAACGTTGTTCACACAAACATCAGATCAGAAGCAAGTACTAGCTGGCAGGCTACGCTGACTGACAAAAGGAACGTTGAAAGCTATTAAAGGCAATGTCAGTAGACACAGTGAAAGCAAGGCTCGAGGTAGTTGACAAAAGAGTGAAACATTAAATGCAATGCTGTACGGAATACGCAAAGCATTAAATGCTCCCAATGATCATCTTCTCAAACGCCTATAAATAGAAGTTCTGATGAGAAGCTGAATACAACACTTGCGCAAATATACAGAAACACTGTCAAATTCAAAAAGCTCTCAAACTTCATCTTCAACCTCACTACATTGCTGTTGTAATATATTTAGTGAGATTAAGCTTAAACTTAAGAGAAAATCACAGTTGTGATAATAGCTTTATAAGAAGCATTGTAACGCTTAGAATTTGTTTACATTAAGTTGTAAGAACTAGAGTGATCAGGTTGTTGATCAGAATACTCTAGAAAGTCGTAGAGGGTATCTAAGCAGATTGTTCCTAGAGTGATCAGGTTGTGATCAGTATACTCTAGAAGACTTAGAAGTTGTCTAAGTGGAAAACCATTGTAATCTCGTGTGATTAGTGGATTAAATCCTCAGGTGAGGTAAATCACTCCAAGGGGGTGGACTGGAGTAGTTTAGTTAACAACGAACCAGGATAAAAATCATTGTGCAAACTGTTTTTATCTTACAAGTTTTAAAGCTACACTTATTCAACCCCCACTTTCTAAGTGTTTTTCTATCCTTCAATAATGAAAGCTAGCAACAAATATATCAAGAATTCTACTTTGAAGACTAACATTGATATTAAATTATTAAGGTACAAGCATGCAATATATATTGATATTTTAGTGCTCAAAATACACCTAAATATTCACTTGGATGCATGGGTCAATGTGATTAATTATCAAACTATTTATATAATTTTTATCTTGCATTTGAAAATTTACTTTTAACGTTTGAACCATGTTAAATCACATTCAAATATGATATATTTACTTGGATAAATCAATAGATGTTGTATAAAGTTGGTTCAAATATTTAGACAATTTTTTTAATTTTTCAATTTTTAAAACATGCAGATTTTGGTAAACTATTGCAGTTTTAGCCGTCATAACAGCACTGAAAACTGCCATAATTTACACCGTACTGAAACAGTATTATTTAAATTTGAAATTTGAAAATTGAAAAATGTGTTGCACTTATTAAGTCAGGTATTTGTTAGAACCGACTTAACAAGTCTGTACGGATTTAAAAAAACAACAATTATTTTAATACCTTTTCATGCACCTCTTCATGAATCCTTCTTATTTTAACATGGCATTTTTTTTAATGATATTTCTCCATGACTTCACCATGTTTCATAAAGGTGTTATGTACTTATAAATACATGAAATTTCAAATTTAAAATCACCTATTCCATTGCAATTAACATCATTATATTAATTCATTTTCAAAATCAAGTGTTTTGATACTTCAACTTTTATTGAGAATTTTTCTACATGTGTTCTTCATATTATTAGAAAAATTTCTCTCTCATTCATAAACATTTGAGCACTAATATATCTTTATAAATTGCTTGTTTGGAAGGGAAGACCAATCTTAGTGATTGATACATATTCATCAATTTTATTACTCAAATTATTTTCAGATTTTGATTATTATTGACTTGCTATCCAGGATTGTTGGAAGCAAGGGTTTTTGATTAGTGAGATGATTTTTCTCATAATCAAGTAAGTAAATCCAAGAGGATTGTTCTTGGTGGTTGAAATCTTGTTGTCCAGGATTGTTGGAAACAACTGAGTCATTAAGGGAGGATTGTTCTCTTAGTGTGAAAATCCAAGAGGATTGTTCTTGGTGTTTGTGTGGGTCTTGTACAAGTCATAAACAATAGTAAAATCTCTTTCTTGTTGAAAGGGGACTGGAGTACTCTTGGATTGTGAGGGGAACCAGTATACATCATCGTGTTCTTTACTTTTCCGCATTTACCGCTTTCACAAATCATAACCAGAAAAGAAAGTAACACATATCTAAACTCTTGCACCAAACCAAAAAAATAAGAACAACAAGTACTCAAAAACCAGATAAATCTTCAAAGTCCTAATTTACCCCCCTCTTAGGCGTACTTAATAAACTTACAATTGGTATCAGAGCAAGTTATAGGTAACTTGTTCCTAAAGATCCAGAATGGCTTCCGCAAATCAAAATCCTGTTTTTAAAGATGGTGGTAGTAACAACAAGCCTCCATTGTTTTATGGAGAATACTTTGGTTTCTAGAAAATTCAGATGAAGGCTCACTTAGAAGCACAAGGAGAAGAAGTATGGAAAGCAGTCCAAAATGGTCCTTTTGTTCCTACAACTATTGTCGATGGCGTTACATCAGATAAACCTAAAGTCTCATGGAATAACGATGATAAGAAAAAGGTCCTCTATGATAAAAAGGCAATCAATCTTCTTCAAAGTGCACTTAGCATGGACGAGTTTTTTCGTGTCTCTACATGTACAACGGCAAAAGAAATATGGGATACTTTTGTAGAAACTCACGAAGGAACCGCTGAAGTTAAGAGATCTCGTTTAAATACTTTAAGTCAAGAATATGAATTATTCAGAATGCAGCTGATCGCGACAATGGGGTATGTTTGTGATTATGACTGCAAGTGCACAGTCTATCGCGTAGTTTTAAAAGATATCGAACCCACAGGGACTAAGAATCGACCTAATGTAGTTAATCGCTACTACGTAAATCTAAGGCTAATATTTGATTGATTATGATCAGACAGGGAATTAAAAAGAAATATTATTAAATTAAATCTAGGATAATAATATCGGTATGCAATGGTCGAACTTCGGGGATCTAGTAAGCCATCGATGTGGATCGTAATTTAAAATCACTTTTCTGTAGAAATCATTAGTTTAAAAACCCTCCTCTCACACTCTCGTGTTTATTGATTATGATTTCACTATCAAACCTAAGTGAGCGCTCTCGCTGTATCAATTAAAGTTCAAAGTGATTTTTGAAAACCAATGAAAACTAATTACCCTTAAAGTGCTCTCGCTGTATTTAAGGTTAATGCCTAATTTCTAAGGTCCAGTTAAAATCTCAAACTCTCAGTTTTATTGATCCTAACTTCTATTGTTTTTAACTCTCGTTACAAAACGGTTTAATTAAGCGTTTAGAAATATCAGCCAGACAAATAAATTCAATTAATAAACTACATCAAAGAGTTACTCGATTCCCTTGGTTATGTGACCTTACATACCGATAAAAGGTATTTAGCTGGACATTGTTTTAATAAACGGAACAGGATAGATATAGCATGTAAATAATGATCCAGGCATAATTCTATAAACTAACATAAACTGACAATAATAATTAAATGCTAATAAATAAACCTGAAGTAAATTGCAGACTAAAAGTGTAATCTTGCTGTACCAAATCTTGAATCCGGGACGAAAATAAATGCTGAAAATTATTTCTGATGCTAAAACTAAAACTAAACTGAGGGTAACAATGAAAACTAAATCACAATAGAGTTTCCGGTGTGGAAATCTATTGCCGGAAGCGGGTAGGAAATAAGAACAGAACTGGAAAAAGAAACAGATGAACTACTTGACGGCAGTAGGGTAAAACTTCGTAACCCTCTCAATAATTCTTGAAGGATATTTATAGAGTTGCAGATTCTTGGGTTTGATCACGTTCCGTAGCTGTTGCAGTTCTTTCGGAGGAGAGAATGGCGGAGAAAAATATGGACGAACGTCTTATGGGCTTGAGTGTGTGACTTACGTCACACACTAATATTAAGTGGGTGCCGTACGGCAGGGAGGGGGGTGCGCCGAACGGAAGGTGCCCCAGCATGCCATCCGTCACATGCTGGACTTAGTCTTGGCGCGTTGGGCCTCTTTCTTCTGGGCCTGCTTCCTCTTCTATTTGCACCTTCTCTTGCAATTGGCATTTTAAGCAATTCTTCTCTATTTTAAGTCCTTTTTCCGACTATTCCTTTTGCGAGCTCCAATTAACTAAATTCCTGAAAACAAATAGAAATACCGGCATAATACAAAATAAAATAATAAAATCGAAATAAAATAGAATAATAATGCATGTGAATTAAGCTAAATATACGATACGATTTCGTGTTATCAAACTCCCCCATACTTGAACTTTGCTTGCCCTCAAGCAAACAATCAAGAAAAAGGTTTTACACAAGCATGACAATCATCTCGATTCGTAACCGGTCGCGGAGATACTTTGTTAGAGACACGAAAGCTCAATGTAAACACTAAAGATACAGTAGCGACACTAGACAACTCCGGCTTATGCAGACCAATTCAAATCATGCTATTACAGCTCATCTAGACCCTTTCGCTAGATTTTGTTTGTTTTCATTCGAACGCAATCACATTAAGCCCTTTATCTTCACACGCACATAGTAGAGTAACCAGTTAGTGACTCTGATCCTTATTAGCACGAGGCTCTGACACATTTCTGTGGTACCCACTTCTTTAACCAATTGTAAGCTGCGGGGGATCGAACCGTTATTCGCCCTACCAAGTTCAATATCAGATACTTTTGAACTAACTGACAATAGGTTTCTTTATTGTTTGCGAGATATACATCCTTTGGGTTAAATGACCGGGTGAGGGTCATCTAGCTTAGTCAGTGCAATCCTTTAAATTCTTTACTGAAGAATTTCAGGATCATTCACTTGTATTCATCGGCTCTCTTCGTGGCTTGTGTTTAAGACGGTGCCGACTGCTGAATAAACTACTCGAAGCTATTTTAAAGCTAGAGGTTAAAGACTTTGAAATAATAGGTACTTAAATTGAGTCTTGCATAAATCGGAGTTCTAGAGTGTCAAGACTGTAGCGATTTTGTTTGCTAGTGCTTCGGTTCTAAAATATCTTAAATTGTTGTATTCTTGTACTCTTCGAGCGTGTTAAGCTATGCGTATAAAGTAAAAAGGTTTATGGTTCAAGTAGGCGGAGAATTCGACAAACGGAAAATACTCACATATATTAAACTTAGAGTACATGGGTTGGAATGACAGGAAACTAAAATATTTTTTTTTAGGGAAATACTGGAAATTAAATACTAAAATTTTTAAAATCTACCGAAATTAAAATGAAAAGCAGCAAGCTTCCTCCCCCACACTTAAACGTTGCTTTGTCCTCAATGCGACCTCGTGTGGTAGAAACGGTGAAAACTCACTACTCGTTTCCTCTTCCTCGTGCTCTTCCTCGGGTTCGTGCTCTTCCTCCTCTTCGACCTTCATCGCCGTATCTAGGCGGAACTATCCCAACATGGTACACATACTCATGTAAGCCTTCAGCACAATATGTCAAGCAATGCATTTCTTCAGTGAGGTCTGCAATGCTATGATCATTCCAGCACGCATAGTCGTGTTGATCTCTTTGCATTTCACGCATCAGCGTCATCATTTCGTTCTGACCCGCCTCAATCCTTTGATGACACTGAGTTTCTTCCTTGTGGTTGCGTATCATCTCTTTATACATATCATCCAGTGTGACTGGTTGATTCCTTCTTCGGGGTGGAGGTACAGATGGTCCTGCAACATTTTCATGATTGGGTTGGGGGTTTTCATCAGGCTGGGGCTCTCCTTGATTCATTTCTTGTTCAACCTCATCCACATTATCTGCATTATTTTGATTATCTTCAACATTCTCACCAGGAGCAGGTGCGTCGAGATCATAGATCCAGTTCTCTCTGCGCTCTATCCTAGTGATCTCGATGTTTGGCAGTATGACACTATGAATTTCCTTGTTTCGCACCATGAGGTTATACCTTCCGTCTGGTCTTGATTTGATAAGGCGACCAACTCTTCAGTTATTGATATCCATAAAAACGGGCAGTAGAGAAGGTAGATTTTCGAGCCTATCATTCAGGTCCAGGGCCCGAGCTATACTAGTGACAAGCCATCCTACACAGAATGGTGTGTTTCCTTCTCTTGATACGAGAGCTTGAATGTGAGACATAAGGAAAGTGCTGGCATTGATCCTACGATTGGCGAAGGTACAATAAAAGAAGTATAACTCCTTACCATTGACTTTGTTGTTGTTGGTTCTTCCAAAGATGGTATTTGCTAAATTGCGGTGGAAGTAACGCATAGCCGGGTTATGAATTTATGAAGAGAAGCGCATGCCGGGAGCAACCTTATTATTACCGGATATTCGACGCCAAGTATCATTTGAGGCTCTTTTCCAGTCAAGCTCGGGCGGAATTCTATAGTTGGCTCCTTCAACACGTGTGAGCCGAAAAAGAGCACTAATGCTTCCTTGATTCATGGTGTATTCTCGGTTGAATAGTCGGAAGGTAGCGGTTCCGATAAGGTTGTGAGAAGCGCCGATGGGTGTGTAGTAAATGTAAGAGCTTAGGAACTCCAAGGTTAACGCCTCGTATGTGGGGAAGTCGAGTGTGCTCACGAATGATAAACCCGTTTGCAGGAGGAATATTTGCACACCGGTTTCGAACAGCCCCAAACTTCGCAAGCTATCGATATGGGAGAACCTTGATGCTACCACCCCTCTCTGAGCAAAACTTCGGTATCGGTTTCGTTGAATTTCTCCCGCTTCTCCAATTCGGAAAATAACACCGGGGAACTCTCTTTCGTTTTGGTTGTTGAGGTTAGCCATAGTAAATTTTCTGCTGGAAGTGTGAAAGAAATTGTAGAAGAAATAGCAGAAAAATACTTGTGGTTTATGGTTCTATTTGTGGAAGTGGTATAATATATATAGCAGAGAATGAATGAGTAGATTGAATGAATGTTGAATGGAATTAAGGTGAGGTTTGAATTGAAGTTGAAAATGGAAATTAATTTAGCACTGAGAAGTTTGAAATAGCAGAGAAATTGGTTGCTTCTGGGCTTGGAACGAACAAATGCACCTCTCTGCATTTAAGGAAGGCGCCGAACGGAAGGAGGCCAGGGGGGACGAACGGCGTGGGGCCCTCTCTGGCGGACGGCAGGCATGCATGTACATGCATGTGCGTCTGTCGCGTGTGAGCAGCGTGCATGCAGAGATTCCATAATTGCTTTTTGATCATAATGCATGCATTGCTATTGGACCAACAGTAATGACATAAATACTTTTGACTGATAGTCAATAGTATTATAAAGGGTGTGTACATAATTCTCAGTATAATAAATAAATAGCCTATACCAATATAAATTTTTATAACAGTAGCAGAGTAGAGTATAGGTAGCAGGCTAGAATTGTGTTGTGTTCCACAGATACATTAGTGCAGCAATATTCATTTTTAACAATAGCATATAGCAGCAATTATTATAATGCACACACACGGGAATTTAGCAGATGAAATAAAGCAGAGAAAAGTAAAAACCAGAATAAACAAAATGCTGAAATTTTATTAGAATCAAAAACCGAAAATTAAAACTTTGTTCCAAAAATAGAAATACTAACTAATTAAAATGCTGAAATTTGAAAAACTAAAAATTTAAAACTTCTAAAGCGGTAAATCCTAACTAAGCATTCCCTTCCTCCACATTTAAACTAGACGATGTCCTCATGGTCTAAATGTAAGAGTTAGAAATAAAAATTAGCGGTCTTCAATTAGCCACTTTTCGGAGGCGAGATGGACTGGAAGTGTTGATGAAAACTATCGAGATTTGCCGTGACCAAATCCATAAATCCGTGGAAATATCCTCAGAGTCTCCCTAAATTGGTACGAAGTACAACAACGTCGTTCCAAAGGGTCTCTATAGCAGCGGCGTGGTCAACCATAGGCACATCCTCATCAGGTGTAGTATCTATGTCATAGTAGCCAGTCGGTGTCCTCGGATCACTTTCTTCTTCCTCGGAGTCATTCTCACCTTGTCCTTCTAAGTCATAAATCCAATTTTATTTCTTGTGAACACTTGTGAATCTAATGCAAGGTAGAGCAAAGTGATTAACTGGCTCATAGTTCACGAGAAGTTGATAAGGTGGAGACTCGTAGTTGCTAATCAGGCTATTGTTGAAGCAAAACTCCATGTCCATGGATTTGAATGCTCCATAAGGAATCAATCTAGAAAGCAGGCCTCTCAAAGATAAAGCACGGGTGATCTTAGTAACAAAACCCCCTACAAGGATAGGACCGATGGTATCTTGGGCCAAAGTGGCCATCCTAGCAAGCATAAAGGAAACTCCCATAACCGGTCTGGCTTGGAAAACACACATCATAATGCCTAGCTCATCCTTAGTCACCGAAGTATCGCCCAAAGGTTTTCCAAGAAGTGTGAAAGCTAGAATCATCTGGAAATACCTAATGGCGGGATTGCGGATTTCTGAAGAGAGTCGTAGATCATTATGGTTTCTACCAGATATAGTACTCCAAAAGTAGTCAACGATGTTATCAGGGAAGTACTCATCATCGAATTCCATCAAGGCATCCATGCCTGTGGGATATCCTAGTAACTCGGCCAATTGACGGGTGGTGAAACGGTAGGTGAATCCAAACAATCTGAATGAAACTCTTCCTCTGTTGAAAGCTAATCCAAGTCTAGGCTCATATCGGAGGGAACTCAGAAAATCTAAGGTCAGGTTATGGAAAGTGGGTGTACGGGTGGTGAGGAGATCCTCCCATCCAATCTGATGAAGCATAAAATGCACACTTTCTCGGATACCTAGAATTGTCATGGTCGCATCATGCGAGAAAGCGGTGAGACCCATCTCACGCTGTGCCAGAATCTCATATCGTCTCTACTGATCCTCACTCCTAAAAGTAACTACCATGTCATCAGTGAAATCCATCTCTAAAGTCAGAAAAGTGGTTAGTACCCTGGAATTTTTTTTATAAAATCAGAAAGAAAAGTTTTAAGTTAGTATGATTTAAAACAAAGAGTTAGTATTTTGAAATAAGAGTGCAGAAAGAAAAGAAGATAAATTTTAATAAAACATTTAAAATTAAAACGACTTAACGGAAAATTAAAGTTAAAAGGCGGGTTGTCTCCCGCGAAAGCGCTTTGTTTAACATCGCAAGCTCGACGAACCGATGGTTAGTTCTACGACTCGACGATTAACTCTACGAGCTTAAGACTATCAGTGTAGTCTTTGTTTTCAACAATATGGTAATGTTTCAATCGCTGCCCGTTTACAACTAAGCTATCGCTCGATTTTCCTTTAATTTCGATAGCGCCACTCGGATATACTTTGGTAACTTCGAATGGACCAGACCATCTTGAACGGAGTTTCCCTGGGAATAGCTTAAGTCGAGAATTAAATAGTAGCACCACATCTCCTTCATTGAATTCCTTCCTTGAGATGCGTTTATCGTGCCACTTCTTTGTTCTTTCTTTGTAAATCTTAACATTCTCGTAAGCATCCAATCTAATTTCTTCCAACTCGTTGATATCCAATAGCCTTCTTTCGCCTGCGGCGGTGTAACTTAGGTTTAAGGTTTTTATTGCCCAGTAGGATTTATGCTCTAGTTCCACCAGTAGATGACAAGATTTACCGTATACTAATTTGAAAGGCATGGTTCCTATTGGTGTCTTGTAGGCGGTTCTATACACCCACAGTGCTTCGTGTAACTTAGTTGACCAATCCTTCCTAGATGTGACAACACTCCTTTCAAGTATTTGCTTAATTTGTCTCTTCGAGACTTCGACTTGTCCACTAGTTTGTGGGTGGTAAGGCGTTGCTACACGGTGTCGGACTCCATATTTCACTAAGAGTTTTTCGAAAATTCTAGATATGAAGTGGGATCCTCCGTCGCTAATGACTAATCTTGGTACACCAAATCTTGGAAAGATTATATTTTTGAATAGCTTAATAACTACTTGTGCATCGTTTGTGGGTGAGGCTACAACTTCTATCCATTTAGATACGTAATCGACTGCGACAAGTATGTAGTTATTTCCAAAGGAAGATGGGAAAGGTCCCATAAAATCGATTCCCCACACATCAAAGATTTCTACTTCTAAAATGCCCTTTTGTGGCATTTCATCTCGTCTAGATATGTTTCTAGTGCGCTGACATCGGTCGTAGTTTCTAATAGCGATGTGGACATCCTTCCACAGGTTGGGCCAAAAGAGACTTGCCTGCAGAATCTTAGCGCATGTCTTTGATGTGCCTGCGTGCCCACCATAGGGGGCATCATGGCAATGATGTATTATGCTTTCTATTTCTTCTTCCGGAACACATCGGCGGAATATCCCATCAGCGCCTCTATTGAATAGCAAGGCTTCATCCCAATAATACTGTTTAAGGTCATGGAAGAACTTCTTCTTTTGTTGATAAGTCATGTCGGGCGGAAGCACTCTCGCAACTAGGTAGTTGACGAAATCGGCATACCATGGCAGTGTGGTTCCGGTGCTTAGTGTCTTAACGGTTTGCGCTTTAGGTTGTTCCAATGTGTCGCTTTCAGATTCTAAATGTGCTATTAAGCGTTCATAGGGGAAATCATCGTTGATTGGTGTTTCTTCTGTCTTAATACCTTCCATCCTAGATAAATGGTCGGCTACAACGTTTTCGGTTCCTTTTTTATCTTTGATTTCCAAATCAAATTCTTGTAGTAGTAGGATCCACCTTAACAGTCTAGGTTTTACATCTTGTTTAGCTAGTAGATACCTAATGGCTGCATGGTCGGTGTAAACTATTATCTTTGCTCCTATCAGATAGGAACAAAACTTATCTAGCGCGAAGACCACGCCAGGAGTTCCTTTTCGGTCGTGGCGTAATTCATTTGCGTAGGGTCTAAGGTCCTACTTGCATAATATATTGCGTGGAGTTTCTTATCTTTCCTTTGGCCTAAGACAGCTCCTACAGCATAGTCGCTTGCATCACACATAATTTCAAATGGTAAATTCCAGTCGGGTGGTTGCATTATCGGTGCAGATATTATGGCTGTCTTTATTACTTCAAAAGCTTTTAGACATTCATCGTCGAAGTTAAACTCAACGTCTTTCATTAAGAGGCTAGTCAGAGGTTTAGAGATCTTAGAAAAGTCCTTTATGAATCTTCTGTAGAAACCTGCATGACCTAAGAAGCTTCGTATCTCTCTAACCGTTTTTGGGGGTTGGAGATTTTCTATTACTTCGATATTTGCTTTATCGACTTCTATTCCTCTTTCGGAGACTACGTGTCCAAGTACAATCCCTTGTTTAACCATAAAGTGACACTTTTCCCAGTTTAGGACGAGGTTGACTTGTACACATCTGTCCAATACTTTTTCTAGATTTGAGAGACATCCTTCGAAATCTTCCCCACACACAGAGAAGTCGTCCATAAAGACTTCCATGATGTTGTCTATGTAATCAGCGAAAATCGACATCATGCATCTCTGAAATGTCGCAGGGGCGTTGCATAATCCGAAAGGTATTCGTCTATAAGCGAATGTTCCATAAGGGCACGTGAAGGTTGTTTTCTCTTGGTCGTCAGGGTGAATTGGGATTTGAAAGAATCCTGAGTAACCATCCAGGTAGCAGTAATAGGAATGTTTTGCTAAGCGTTCGAGCATTTGGTCAATAAAGGGAAGAGGGAAATGGTCTTTCCTTGTGGCTTTGTTTAACTTACGATAGTCAATACACATCCTTGCTCCAGTCACCTTTCTTTCGGCTATAGATTCGCATGACTTATTTACGGTAACTTTTATGCCTCCCTTCTTTGGTACACAATGGACCGGACTTACCCACTGACTATCAGAGATTGGATATATAATTCCAGCATTCAGAAGTTTGGTAACTTCATCTTTAACTATTGTGCTCAGGATAGGGTTAATCCTTCTTTGGTGCTCCCTAGAGGTTTTGCAATCTTCTTCCAACATGATGCGATGCATACATATGGAAGGGCTTATTCCTTTCAGATCAGCAATGTTATATCCTAACGCAGATGGATACTTCCTTAATACTTGTAATAGCTTCTCGGTCTCTGTGGCTCCTAGCTCTGCGTTGACTATTACTAGTCTTTTGAGCTCATTGTCTAGATATTCATACCTAAGAGTCTTGGGTAATGGTTTAAGGTCCAAGGCTGGTTTCTTTGGGCAAGGCATAGGGTTGGGTGTTAAAGCTAAGCATTCGCTTAAACTATCGTCTCGATATTCCGAACGCCAATTGTCATCTTCGAAAATTAGGGGCATCAGAATCTTTATAACTTCAGAGTAAGATTCTTCTGATAGTCCTATCTCTCTTACACATTCATCAATAACGTCCACCATATAACATGTATCTTCTATAGCTGGGGCTTGAAGTAATTGTGTTAGAATAAACTCGACCTTCTCCTCACCTACTTCGAATGTCAACTTGCCTTTCTTTACGTCTATAATGGCTCCAGCGGTAGCTAGGAAAGGTCTTCCTAAGATTATAGGAGTATTGACGTCTTCCTTTATGTCCATAATTATGAAATCCGCAGGGATGTAGAATTGTCCAATGCGGACGGGTACATTTTCGAGAACACCTACAGGATACTTGACAGATCGGTCTGCAAGTTGTACTAACATCTTGGTTGGTCTTAGATCTCCCATGTTTAGTTTCTCGCAAATGGACAAAGGCATTAGGCTAATACTAGTTCCTAAGTCGCATAAAGCTTTGTCTATGACAAATTTTCCTATATTGCAGGGTATGGAGAAACTTCCTGGGTCTTTCAGCTTAGGTGGCATTTTATTTTGAATTATTGCACTACAATCAGCAGTGAGTGTTATGGTCTCGTTGTCTTCTAATTTCTTCTTATTAGATAGGATTTCTTTTAGGAACTTAGCATATGAGGGCATTTGTGTAATGACTTCTGTAAACGGAATTGTGATGTTTAACTGTTTAAGAAGTTCGACAAATTTCTTAAATTGCCCTATGTTTTTAGATTTCTCGAGTCTTTGAGGGTACGGGATAGGTGGTTTATAAGGTGGTGGAGGTATGTATCGCGCTTCTTTCTCCTCCGTCTCGCCTTCTTTGTCCTCTCTCTCTTTTGGATCACTCGGTTTTTCCTTGGGTCTACTTTCCTCCTCAGTTGTCTTCCTATGGCATTGGAACATAGCAGGGTTTTTAAGCCTAGGGTCAGTCGGTTCATCCATCTCTCTACCATTTCGCAGAATAATAGCATGAGCATGTCCTTTTGGGATTGGTTGTGGCTGTCCTGGAAATGTCCCAGCAGGTGCGGAAGCAGGTGCTTGTTGCTGTGCCACTTGAGAGATTTGTGTCTCGAGCATCTTGTTGTGAGTGGCCAACGCGTCTACTTTAGTTGCTAACTGTTTGATTTGCTCATTAGTGTGCACGTTCTGGTTTATGAAATCTTCACTAGTCTGAGTTTGAGTGACTATGAAATTTTCCATCATTATTTCTAAGTTAGACTTCCTAGGGACGTTAGGAGCAGCGAATGCTGCCTTTTGATATCCAGGTGGTACACTGGGTGCTTGACCAGGTGCGTACAAAGCATTATTGTTCTTGTATGAGAAATTAGGGTGATTCTTCCATCCTGGGTTATACGTGTTTGAGTAGGGGTTTCCTTGAGCATAGTTTACTAGTTCGGGAGAAACTCCTGCCAAAAGTTGGCACTCGGGGGCAGCATGTCCAGACATCCCGCATATTTCGCAATTTGGGGAAACAGCAGCCACGGCGGCTACAGGTGCTATAGTGAGGTTTTCAATCTTCTGAGTTAGGGCATCGACTTTGGCGTTAACACAGTCAAGGCTACTTATCTCGTACATCCCACTCTTCGTTGAAGATTTCTATCCAGAAGTTTTCTCTGATTGAGCTCTCTCGCTTCCCCATTGATAATGGTTTTGAGCCATACTTTCGATAAGTGTGTAGGCATCAGCATATTATTTATCCATCAGTGCCCCACCTGCAGCAGCGTCAATCGTAAGTCTCGTATTGTAGAGGAGACCATTGTAGAAGGTATGGATGATTAACCATTGTTCTAAACCATGATGTGGACAAAGTCTAAGCATGTCTTTGTATCTCTCCCACGTTTCGAATAAAGACTCGTTGTCTTTTTGTCTAAACCCATTGATCTGGGCTCTTAGCATGGCGGTCTTACTAGGTGGAAAATAACGCGCCAGGAAGACTTTCTTAAGTTCATTCCAGGTCGTGACAGAATTGGCGGGTAAAGACCGAAGCCAAGCTCTAGCTCTATCCCTCAGTGAAAAAGGAAAAAGGCGCAGTCAGATAGCTTCCGAACTGACATTATTCACCTTTACAGTGTCTGCGTATTGCAGGAACACTGACAGATGAAGATTAGGATCTTCCGTCGCATTTCCAGAAAATTGGTTTTGTTGTACAGCTGACAACAATGATGGTTTTAGCTCGAAATTATTCGCCTCAATAGCAGGAGCAGCAATGCTATTCTGAGGTTCAGCTTGCGAAGGAATAGCGTAAGATTTGAGAGGACGCGACTGTTCTCCCAAGAGTGCGAGTACGTCGTAATCGACGTGATACAGTGATAGAACGCTCTGGTTCGGGAATTGGCAGCACTAAGTCCTCACTTCGAGAGCGAGTACTTGGCATGCACAAAGGGAATTAGAATAATTGAGTTTGCCTTAGTCTCTACAACATAACAGTTAATTACGATTGTCGACTAAATTAGTCCCCGACAACGGCGCCAAAAACTTGATCGCGACAATGGGGTATGTCTGTGATTATAACTGCAAGTGCACAGTCTATCGCGTAGTTTTAAAAGATATCGAACCCACAGGGACTAAGAATCGACCTAATGTAGTTAATCGCTACTACGTAAATTTAAGGCTAATATTTGATTGATTATGATCAGACAGGGAATTAAAAATAAATATTATTAAATTAAATCTAGGATAATAATATCGGTATGCAATGGTCGGACTTCGGGGATCTAGTAAGCCATCGATGCGGATCGTAATTTAAAATCACTTTTCTGTAGAAATCATTAGTTTAAAAACCCTCCTCTCACACTCTCGTGTTTATTGATTATGATTTCACTATCAAACCTAAGTGAGCGCTCTCGCTGTATCAATTAAAGTTCAAAGTGATTTTTGAAAACCAATGAAAACTAATTACCCTTAAAGCACTCTCGATGTGTTTAAGGTTAATGCCTAATTTCTAAGGTCCAGTTAAAATCTCAAACTCTCATTTTTATTGATCCTAACTTCTATTGTTTTTAACTCTCGTTACAAAACAGTTTAATTAAGCGTTTAGAAATATCAGCCAGACAAATAATTCAATTAATAAACTACATCGAAGAGTTACTCGATTCCCTCGGTTATGTGACCTTACATACCAATAAAAGGTATTTAGCCGGACATTGTTTATAATAAACGGAACAGGATAGATATAGCATGTAAATAATGATCCAGGCATAATTCTATAAACTAACATAAACTGACAATAATAATTAAATGCTAATAAATAAACCTGAATTAAATTGCAGACTGAAAGTGTAATCTTGTTGTACCAAATCTTGAATCCAGGACGAAAATAAATGCTGAAAATTAATTCTGATGCTAAAACTAAAACTAAATCTGAGGGTAACAGTGAAAACTAAATCGCAATAGAGTTTCCGGTTTGGAAACCTATTGCCGGAAGCGGGTAGGAAATACTGGAAAAAGAAACAGATGAACTACTTGACGGCAGTAGGGTAAAACTTCGTAACCCTCTCAATAATTCTTGAAGGGTATTTATAGAGTTGCAGATTCTTGGGTTTGATCACGTTCCGTAGCTATTGCAGTTTTTTCGGAGGAGAGAATGGTGGAGAAAAATCTGGACGAACGTCTTCTGGGCTTGAGTGTGTGACTTACGTCACACACTAATATTAAGTGGGTGCCGTACGGCAGGGAGCGTGGTGCGCCGAACGGAAGATGCCCCAGCATGCCACCCGTCACGTGCTGGACTTAGTCTTGGCGCGTTGGGCCTCTTCCTTCTGGGTCTGCTTCCTCTTCTATTTGCACCTCCTCTTGCAATTGGCATTTTAAGCAATTCTTCTCCATTTTAAGTCCTTTTTCCGACTATTCCTTTTGCGAGCTCCGATTAACTAAATTCCTGAAAACAAATAGAAATACCGGCATAATACAAAATAAAATAATAAAATCAAAATAAAATAGAATAATAATGCATGTAAATTAAGCTAAATATACGATATGTTTTCGTGTTATCAGCAACCCAGAGAATCAATCCTTGATTTACAAAAAAGATTCGTTCACTTAATAAATCATTTGAGTGCTCTTGGAAAGAAAGTCTCTACCGAGGAACAAAATCTAAAGGTGCTTAGATCTTTAACAAGAGAATGGCAACCGAAAGTAACGGCGATATCCGAGAAAAAGAATCTATCAAAGATGACTTCTGCAACCTTGTTCGGTAAACTTCAAGGATATGAAACAGAACTCGGAAGACTTGAAACGCATGAAATTCAAATAAAAGATTCAAAAGACATTGCCTTAAAGACAAGAGTCAAACATCATGATAACAATCAAGAGGATGAATCCACTAGTGAAGAAGATAATGAGTTTATCAAAAAGTTTGAAAAATTTCTAAGAAAAGAAAGGAAAAAGGAGATCATTAAAGAGGAAGCACCAACAAGGAAGGTTAAATGCTTTGAATGTGGAGAAAGAGGACATGTCAAAAGTGAATGCCCTACACTTGAAAAGAAGAATAAATACTTCAAGAGAAACAAGGATAAAAATCAAAGAAAGCATATGTAGCATGGGAAGACAATGAAGTAAGTTCATCATCCGATTCCAAAAGCAAAGAATATACAAATCTAGCATTGATGGCTTCACACCACTCAGATGATGAAGACGATGAGGTTAGTAATGAATTTTCTATTTTCGATAATGATGTACAAGGTGCTATAGATGAATTGTTAAATGAATGCAAAAAATTATATAAAACTATAGCATCTAAAGAAAAACAAATCTTGTCCTTAGAAGAGAAAGTAGAAACAATTGAAAAGGAACTTAAGGATGAAAAATAAAAGATGATTAATGATCAAAAAGAAAAACTTATGTGTAAGAATTGTGAATCATTGTCTTTTCAAATTGTTCAATTTAAGAGAGTTCTTGAAAGGTATGAAAAGGGACAAATTGGGTTGGAAGGTGTCCTTAGGCAACAAAGATTTCCTAATGATAAAAGTGGTCTTGGATACTCAAAGTCTAACAAACCAAGTACTAGTAAAACTATATTTGTCAAGGCTAGTAACCAACCAATTCCAGAGAAAGTGATCAAGCCTAAAGTAATTCAACATTATCCTAAAAGGAAAAACTTTGTTAAGAAGAAATCTTATCCTCCTAGATATAGAAGTAATTTTGAACCTACTTGCTTTTATTGTGGTATTATTGGTCATACACCTAATGCTTGCTATGTAAGAAACTTTAGTGTACCAAGTGGGCATTATGTGTGGGTTAAGAAAGGAACTAACTATGATGGACCCAAAGCACATTGGGTACCAAATCAAACTTAATTTGTTTTGTAGGTTTGCTTGAGGACCATCTACAATCTATGGTGTTTTTGACAAGTAGTGGTTCTAAGCATTTTATGGGAGACATATACTAACTTTCAAATCCAGTTCTAAAGTCCAAGAGTTATTTCAAATATGGGGAATACCTTAAAGGAAGAATTCTTGGTATAGACAAAGTTGAAGTACTAAATTTCACATCCATTGAAGATATACTTTATGTTGAAGGACTAAAGAAAAATCTTCTTAGAAAAATCCAACTTTGTGACAAATGCTTCAAGTTCATTAATTATGAATATTTGATGAAGCCACTCATGAGGTAAAACTCATAGGTAAAATAGTTAATAATAGTTTCATAATTTATTTAATATACTTGAAGTCTCTATCCTTTTTGCTAATGACAAAGGGGGAGAAGATTCTATGTATTTTTGTATGTCTTTCTCTAACATTTTGTAGCAAGCATAAAATATCAAAAACTCTTAATCATAGATCAAGGGAAAGCATTGATCAAGGGGGAGTTATCATTGTTAGGGGGAGTATAATCCATCAAGCTTTCAATGGTTTGTCATCATCAAAAAAGGGGAGAATGTGAAGTCAAGACTCTCCATCTATTATGTTTTGATGAAGACAAAATGATAAACAAATGAATGGAAAAAGAATGGAAAAATCTCCAAGTTTAATTGTAACATCAAGTGATCAAGATTTGTCATAATGAAAGCTAGCAACAAATATATCAAGAATTCTACTTTGAAGACTAACATTGATCTTAAATTATTGAGGTACAAGCATGCAATATATATTGATATTTTAGTGCTCAAAATACACCTAAATATTCACTTGGATGCATGGGTCAATGTGGTTAATTATCAAACTATTTATATAATTTTTATCTTGCATTTGAAAATTTACTTTTAACGTTTGAACCATGTTAAATCACATTCAAATATGATATATTTACTTGGATAAATCAATAGATGTTGTATAAAGTTGGTTCAAATATTTAGACAATTTTTTTAATTTTTCAATTTTTAAAACATGCAGATTTTGGTAAATTATGGCAGTTTTAGCCGTCATAACAACACTGAAAACCGCCATAATTTACACCGTACTGAAACAGTATTATTTAAATTTGAAATTTGAAAAATGTGTTGCACTTATTAAGTCAGGTATTTGTTAGAACCGACTTAACAAGTCTGTACGGATTTAAAAAAACAACAATTATTTTAATACCTTTTCATGCACCTCTTCATGAATCCTTCTTATTTTAACATGGCATTTTTTTTAATGATATTTCTCCATGACTTCACCATGTTTCATAAAGGTGTTATGTACTTATAAATACATGAAATTTCAAATTTAAAATCACCTCTTCCATTGCAATTAACATCATTATATTCATTCATTTTCAAAATCAAGTGTTTTGATACTTCAACTTTTATTGAGAATTTTTCTACATGTGTTCTTCATATTATTAGAAAAATTTCTCTCTCATTCATAAACACTTGAGCACTAATATATCTTTATAAATTGCTTGTTTGGAAGGGAAGACCAATCTTAGTGATTGATACATATTCATCAATTTTATTACTCAAATTATTTCCAGATTTTGATTATTATTGACTTGCTATCCAGGATTGTTGGAAGCAAGGGTTTTTGATTAGTGAGAGGATTTTTCTCATAATCAAGTAAGTAAATCCAAGAGGATTGTTCTTGGTGGTTGAAATCTTGTTGTCCAGGATTGTTGGAAACAAGTGAGTCATTAAGGGAGAATTGTTCTCTTTGTGTGAAAATCCAAGAGGATTGTTCTTGGTGTTTGTGTGGGTCTTGTACAAGTCATAAACAATAGTAAAATCTCTTTCTTGTTAAAAGGGGACTGGAGTACTCTCGGATTGTGAGGGGAACTAGTATACATCATCGTTGTGAGGGCAATGGTGTAGTTTTCATTATGTCGAAACATTGTGAATCAACTAAAATTGGAGTGGAATCATAGAAATCAAGCAAATGCAACAAAGACAAATATTTTTGGCTACAAGACATTAATAGGTCGACTCATGAACACTATAGGTCGACCTACTGCAAGCATTTTCGGAAAAATTCTATGTAAGGGCTGAATGCGTCGACGCATTACATCTTCAGGTCGACGCATCAATTTTTGGGTGATTCAAGTGCAAGAGCAAAATGCGTCAACGCATTGATGGAATAGGTCGATGCATGGCATTTTTAGGAACTCACGGGAATGCGCACGCCGACCCTTTAGGTCGACGCAAGTGTCATACTTTGCTTATTTTCAAGTGCAATACCTTCTACAGGTCGACCTATGCAGGGGAGCAGGTCGACCCGTCGCTTCTCAAACTGGTTTTTGCTGTTTTCAACTTGGCCTATGCATTGTGTATGGTATAAATATTCAAATGATCATTCTTAAGCATTTTTAACAAGAAACGTGAAAGATAGACTCAAGCTTCTTCTCATCTTCAACCTTTCGCTTATTGATCGAAAATCACACATAATCATCTTTTTCGATCGGAGTAAGGAACGTGTGTTGATAAGGTTCGACGGTAGACATTTGTCTTGTTCGAGATTCGACGATAGACATTTATCTTGTTTGAGTGAAGATTGTTGAGGGTGTTTCTTGTATAAAACCTTAGGGTTTTTCCTTCTTCATCAACGATTTGGTACGAAGGTTTTTGACGATCGGTTCGCTTTGGAAATCAATTCAGCCGTGCATAAGGGATTGAGGGATTGAAGATCCGCTCAACAAACTTGCTACAACCAGAGGATTGAGAAAGGAACGATCAGGGTCTTGATCGGTGAAGATCATTGACATTGACTAGATTCAACTTGAATCAAGGGGAGGATCGAATTATATTCAATTTAACTGCATATGTGTAGTTGGTGATTGGTACATTCTATCCTTGTTAAACATTTTGCAATCAAATAAAACTTTCCTAATTTCATTTGAAATTAGGGGCAGACGTACTCCTGCGAGGACGATAGAGGAACTGCCTTAACAAATCTCGTGTTCTTTATCGTTCTTACTTTTATCTTGGTTCTATTTGTTTCGTTTTATTTCCATTGTTGAACAAAAACTAAGGTTTGGTAAATATCGATCACCAAGTGTTCGATAAAATTACTCAATCAATTTTTGTTCAAATTTTAGTGTAAACGTTCATTGTGAGTAATATACCATCAAGTGTGCAATTGAAGCAATTGATATATTCGTTAAAACGTAATTCATTATTTGTCAATTTTCATCCGTAAGGTTTATCGCACATATCCGGTCCCCGATAACGCAATCGCTCTTAGACGATTAAGTGATTCAGGGAAGTCACGTTTCAAAAGCTAAATTTTTCTTAAGTTGGAAAAAGGTGGTCTATTCACCCCCCTCTAGACCATTCCTATCGTCTAACAATCGTGTTCTTTACTTTTCCGCATTTACCGCTTTCACAAATCATAACCAAAAAAGAAAGTAATACATTTCTAAACTCTTGCACCAAACCAGAAAAATAAGAACAACAAGTATTCAAAAACCAGATAAATCTTCAAAGTCCTAATTTACCCCCCCTCTTAGGCGTACTCAATAAACTTACAATTTCAGCTTCATTGAAAAATACATCTCGACTGGTGATACACCTCCTGTGACCTGGCTCTAGGCACCATAGCCTATAAGCTTTGACTCCTTCAGGATATCCCATGAACATGCATTTCAGAGCTCTAGGTTCGACCTTATCTTGCCTAATGTGAGCATAGGCTACGCAGCCAAATACTCTCAGTTTGTCGAGATCTAGTGGATGTCCCGACCAAGCTTCTTCAGGTGTCTTCATATCTAACGCTGTCGAAGGACATCTGTTTATCAAATATGTTGCTGTCGAAACAGCCTCAGCCCAAAACACCTTCTTTAACCCCGCACTAGTCAACATGCATCTGACTCTCTCCAAAATAGTTCGATTAAACCTTTCAGCCAAACCATTTTGCTGTGGAGTACCTGTAGTAGTTTTGTACCTTGCAATACCAGAGTCAGCACAAAAACTGTCGAACGTTTCATTGCAAAATTCAAGACCATTATCGGTTCCCAACCTCTTGACCTTCCTGCCAGTCTGATTTTCGACCAGAGTCTTCCAACTTTTGAAATTCTCAAAAGTTTCATCCTTAGTCTTCTGGATGAATACCCATAATTTTCTGGAATAATCATCTACTATGGATAGGAAATACCTCGCCCCAGAATGTGATGCACACCTTGCAGGTCCCCAAAGATCAGCATGGATCTAGTCAAGGGATCCATGTGTTCTTTGTTTGCCTTTGTTTAACTTCACTCTGCAAGATTTTCCAAGTACACAGGGTTCACAAAACTTTAGCTTTTCGACTTTGTCTCCACCAAGCAAATTTTGCTTCCCTAATTTGACCAAACCCCTTTCACTGACATCGCCCAATCTCATGTGCCAGATTTTTGTCTTCGACAATGGTTTCATGGATGCAATATTCGTCGAACCACTTACAACTTCAGCCTCAAGGGTATACAAGCCTTGTTTCTTCACGCCTCTCAAGACTTCCTTCGACCCTTTCATGACTTTTAAGATACTTTTCTCTCCTTGGAAAACATATCCTTTCTTATCAAATTCACCAAGAGAAAGCAGATTTCTCTTCAAATCAGGAACATACCTGACTTCAGTCAACAACCTTATTGACTCATCATGGAACTTGAATCTCACAGATCCAACACCTGCAATCTTGCAAGCCTTGTTGTTTCCCAGCAATATTGATCCACCATCTTGATCACATAATTCCTCGAACAAGTCTTTGTTTGAAGTCATGTGCCAAGTGCAACCCGAATCCATAATCCACTCCTTCCTAGAGTCATTGCTTGAAACCACAAGAACATCGGATGATTCGAAATCATCTTGAACAATGGCAGCGTTGCCATTATCCTTACCTCCATGATCTTTCAGGCGTTCAGGGCACATCTTTCTTGTGTGACCTTCCTTCTTACAATGATAGCATCGAATGCCAGATGCTTCGCCACTATAGGACTTCGATTGGCTTTTGCCCTTCTTCTTGTCAAACTTACCATCCTTTCGTAAGAGTTTTCCTTTAACGGCCAAACCTTCACCAACAGTCGAAGGTTTATGCTCCTTTCATTCGTTCAGGTCCTTTGAATATAGGGCTGATTGAACTTCTTCAAAGGTCAGGGACTCCCTTCCATACAAGAGAGTTTCTTTGAAGTGAGCATGTGATCGAGGCAAAGCGCATAATAGTAACAGCACTTGATCTTCATCATCGATCTTCACATCAATATTTTCAAGATCAAGAATCAGTTTGTTGAACATATCCAACTGCTCAGCCAACACTTTGTCTTCAATCATCTTGAATGAATTCAAAGCCTGCTTTAGGTAGAGTCGATTTACCAGCGATTTAGTCATATACAAACTTTCAAGTTTCGCCCATAACCCTGATGCCGTCGTCTCCTTTGATACCTATCGTAAAACCTTATCACCAAGGCTCAACAGAATTGCGCTGTGTGCTTTCTCAATCATAGTTGTCTTCTCCGCTGCCGTTAATGCAGCATTCATGGCTGCCTCTCCCTCCAACGCTTCCAAACAACCCAGCTGAACCAGTAGGGCTTTCATCTTCAAGCGCCACAGACCAAAATCATTCACTCCGGTGAAATTTTCAATCTCATACTTTGTTGAAGGCATCTTCTCCATGCTCACCGCACCAATTTGTTATGAAAAACGATGTCAAGAACAAAATATAATAGGAATTAGGGAAGATAAGAAGAACACAAGAATTGGTTATAACTGCTATTCGTTTACTTTCTCTTAAAACAAGATTAAAAGTTTACAAGAATAACAAATAACCTCTCTCACCCTAAATTAGGATTTGCAGCTTACAATGATGAGAGACTAGTATGCTATTTATAATAAAACCTAACATACTAACTAATGAGCTTTTTCCACAAGGCCCATTACTCGGGCCAACTTAATAAACAAGCTAACTTAACAAATTAGGGTTTAAACACTAAACCTAATTTAACATGCTAACAACCCTAGTATCTTCGACACAAGCATGTGAACAACCTTCGACTTCATGCTTAATCTTGTCGAACCAAGAAGCTACCCTTCGACCATACTAGAGTTCGATCCAATATCTCACATGTACCTTGCTAATCATACACATCTTGATATATCATTTGCGGTCAATATATAAGTAAGATAAAATTATTCACCTACACGAAGACAATGGAAAGAAGTCAAATATATACTTTGTTATCTTAGAGATGCAGGTTACTTGTCAGATTCTTACAATGGTAGATCAGAAAGAGGTTATTTGTTTACATGTGATGGTACAACCATTTCATGGAGATCTATGAAACAAATCATTTCAACAACTTCATAAAATTCTGCATAACTATTACCACTACATGAAGTCACTTTAAAGAAGACATTTTAAGCAACGACTACAAAGAATATCGTCTCACATATAAATGTATGCATGAGGGGGAGAAATACATATGTTTTGCACTCTTTTTCCCTTCACCATGGTTTTGTCCCACTGGGTTTTCCTGGTAAGATTTTCTCTAGAATTTTTCCTTCACTAGAATTTTTTCCACTAGGTTTTCTCTAGTAAGATTTTAATGAGGCATATCCTCAATGGACATCCAAGGGGAGTGTTATGAATATTTATATTAGTGGATGTCCACTCTTCTCCTAGTTTTTCATCTTCCTATTCCATACTTAATATATGTGATTTTCCATCTCCCTTGGGTCCTGTAAATAGAGACTCACATTGCAATATAAATGGCACTAGAAAGAAGATAATATAATATTGCTTTTCTCTTCTCTACCTCTCTTTGATCTCTATTGTTTTAGTTAGTTTTATAACAATTTTTTAGTAATGCTAATTTGTGTTTAAAGAACACAAGTTAAGAGCTAAAAATAAAATATATTTAAAAATCAAATGAATACAATGTATTTATTTTAATTAAAGTTAAATTATAGAAAATACAAAAACATCCATTCTAGATAAGAGATTGTTTTATTTCAAAATAAATATTATAATGGAGATGGAAAAAAATTCAACTTTGAATTTAATAATTCATTATGTCACACAAATTTAGTAATTAATTGTGTCACACAAATTTAATAATTAATTATATCACACTAAATTATTAAACTTTGCACATTTTTGTCATCTTAAAGTGCGTTAAATTCAATTACAAACAAAACTTTTAAAGAAAATACATCGAGGGAAATGAATTGATAATATGTAATCAATTTGTATTTGATAAACTTGAAGTAAAATTATACATTGATTTTCTCCACAATTTCAATTGATGTCTTGGGAATATGCAGACCTTTGTTTTGAGGTCCTTATGACAAGTTTGCTAGAGACATTGCAGTAGAACCATCTTTTCATTGTCTTTAATAATACACTCAAATTTGACCCATCTTTTCATATATCACACTAAAGTCATTGATAAGTGGTTTGAAATCAGTATGAAAGAGATTTATAATATTTACATTAAAATAGGTTTATTAAACTATCATATTATTTTTATATAATATGATCATATTATTTTTATATAACTAGTTTTCCATCTCACATATTACTATTAAAATAACATATATTGTTGTAAATTTTGAATATATTTCAAAAGTTTTAAATAATTTTATCTCATCTTTGATTGACAAATATAATAAAATATTTCTTTAATATTAATTGTTATTATTATTTATTGTAGTTATGATTTATAACCGTTTGAATTGGTCAAATAATGATAATTAATTATCTTGACTTGACTTAGTCAACTTCTATACTCATTTTCTCTATCTCACCCATATATAACATTTCTTCTACTTTTATAAAAGAGACAGAAAAAATAGAACGTGAAATTATTTTGTCTTCCCTTTCTTCTTCTTTTTCTGGTTACATCTCTCGGTCAAGATTTCTTCTTGTTGTTCTGATACCTCATATTCATATTAAGAATTTGAGAAGAACCTGTTGAATCCTGGGGGATTTGCGCTTATGAGGCGGATAAATCCTTAAGGACAGTTTTTTTACACGCCTCAGGTTTATATTATTGTTTATTATTTTGCAGGCCAAAGATCAATGATTACAAGAAAATGGAATCAAACTACATGGGTGATCAGATTCTACAACAATCTTAAGGATTTATCTTTGTTAATAGTCAAAAAGACATGAAGAGTTTTGACGAGCATTTGTTTTTGTGAAGAAAAAAATGATGGCATAATGGGTTACTCTAATATTTGACTCTGTAAAAATCAAGTAAGTTTTTCTTCCTCAATAATTTTATTTTATTGCTTAAGAATTTTGTGAATGAAAAATATATATATATATATATATATATATTTCTTATGCGAAAATAATGATTACTTTTTATGATATATGATATAGATTATATAAAATTCATGTTTAATTAGTTTAACTGGAACTAATTACAGTAATTTTTATGGTCAACATAATTTAATGGTATCTGTGTATTGTTATTGAAAGAAAAAAAAGTATTGTTAATATTTGGTGATGATTATTTATTTATTTATTTGAATGATGTGTGGTAACTAAAATAAAATATTTATTTTTCTTAAATATTTATCATAAACTATTATTCTGTCTTAACTATATAATATAACATTATTAAATTTTATTAAATAGAAATGTTCTTTTAAGTTAGCGATTATAGAAATTATGTTTTCTTTTATGCCATTAGCATGCCATTAGGAATAATACGATGTTGGTATCATTATTACATACACTAATGCATAATTATTATATATCATTTTGCCGTTATGCATCTAATTTTATTTTACAAATGAATATTATTAGAGATTTTCTTTTAAAATAAAATGTTGAAAATGAATATAAGTTTTGATTGAAATTATATAGTTGCTAAAATATTTATTTGGAGAATACTTTGTTATTGATGTTTTGATCCGTAAAAATAAAATAAAAAACAAGTCTTTTTATTTCTATAGTGACTTAATGAGGATTCAATATCTATTTGTGTTGTGGAGTTTTGTTTACTCATTTATTATATTTCAGCGGATATGAATCTTGTGTTTAATTTTTAATTATATTAATTAAATAGAGTTTAATACTATTTAAAATAAATAATTAATTGAGTTAATTGCTTAGTATTGAGATATTCTTGTTATAACATATATTTTTGTGATAATAAAATATATTAATATGTGTATTTTTAATTTGCGAAAATATATTTTATCGTGGGGGCATATATATAATAATTATATTATGGGAACTTAATTTGATATACTCAAACATGTATGAATAGTAAAATTTGAAATATTTTATTTAGTTTTACTTTACTAAAAATCATGAAGTAATTTTAGATACACATGATTTGATTTGATGAGAGACCATGTGAAATAGAAATGAAATTATTTTATATTTGACCGAATCATGAAATATTTGTGATATCATAAATTATTACATATGATATTTGTTATTATTTTAGCATAGTATGAAGATGCTTAATAAAGTTGATTATATGAGAATAAATATATTTATTTTTATTGAATTAGTGTGTAATTTATTTTTCATTTATATTGAGTTAATGTGTAATGAAGGAGTACACTTGTGGTTTGACTGGTTAAAAATAAAAGTTGACTAGTTATCGTTTCTACTGGAAGTGAAAAAAGAAATTTATATATTGAAAGGTTAGTGTTTTATTTATTTAATGAGGAATGTGAAAATATTTTATGGTGTCATAAAATATATAAAAAAGAGAATGTGAATTACAGTATTATTTTGAGTTGATGGATCACTGTATTAAATTAATACAATGATAATTAAATATTATTCCAATAAAAATAAATATATAGATTTATTTTTTTTAATTTGATGACAAGTTGTCGCTCGAAAGCAGACCTGTAAAATAAATATTTAAATAATGGAATATATTTATTATTATTGATAGTGATGTCGCTTAATGATCATATAAGCAAACCTGTATAAATCTATTGTGGAACTCATAATACTTTTATAAACTTGAGTAAGTATATGCGATTGATTGACTTAGAGACGTCTTAGTCAATATTTATTAATGGGAGAAAATATGTGTCTTCCTAAATTGTGTAAAGTAGCTACTAAAATATGAGATCAGGATGATCTTGGTCAATACTATGAAAAAACCCCTGGGAAGAAACTAATTTGTGACGCATCGAGGGGAAATGGACTTAGCCAATTGAAACTAATAAGTGACGGGAACCCAACCTTTATGATTGGAGATCCCTTGAAAAAGGTTCATATGGGTAAGAACAAGTCACTTGTTAGTTCTGCTAGCACCAAAAATTATTTGATTAATTTTTGTTTGCGTCCTTTTCCTATGGTGTAAATTGAGAAAGTGCTAGACACTGCATTATTGAGAGGATAAGCTTATGCAGCTTTTAATGAATTTCATATCCTTTATTGGTGGTGTATGATTTGCAGCATACACTTGATGAAATCACCTATATGAGTGTCAAGTGGGGCCGCTTGTATGAGATCTTGGCGAAATCTCTAGAGCACTCATGAAATAACCAGGCACGCGCACGGCCTATTAGCGCACCACAGCGTTAACAACAAGAACTGTGGGGGGTGAGATGTGAGTGGTAGACCTCTAACATACGCTAAGTGTCTTTGGTTCATATAGCTTGCTACACCAATTTCACTGTGTGTTAAGTATGTCATTCTAGGACTGGTTCATATAGCTTGCTATACCAGTTTGAAGCATCACATCCATGATGTTAAGCCAGAAAATTCTTTTTTTTCTTCTTTTCAACTTTTGAAATATGTGGGGGATTGTTGTAAATTTTGAATATATTTCAAAAGTTTTAAATAATTTTATCTCATCTTTGATTGACAAATATAATAAAATATTTCTTTAATATTAATTGTTATTATTATTTATTGTAGTTATGATTTATAACCGTTTGAATTGGTCAAATAATGATAATTAATTATCTTGACTTGACTTAGTCAACTTCTATACTCATTTTCTCTATCTCACCCATATATAACATTTCTTCTACTTTTATAAAAGAGACAGAAAAAATAGAACGTGAAATTATTTTGTCTTCCCTTTCTTCTTCTTTTTCTGGTTACATCTCCCGGTCAAGATTTCTTCTTGTTGTTCTGATACCTCATATTCATATTAAGAATTTGAGAAGAACCTGTTGAATCCTGGGGGATTTGCGCTTATGAGGCGGATAAATCCTTAAGGACAGTTTTTTTACACGCCTCAGGTTTATATTATTGTTTATTATTTTGCAGGCCAAAGATCAATGATTACAAGAAAATGGAATCAAACTACATGGGTGATCAGATTCTACAACATATATTGCATTTATATAATAATTTTTATTTTAGAGATAAAATCTTAAATTATTTCTCCATTTTTTTCTTTATATAATTATTTAATACAATTGCATTTATATAATAATTGTTTATTTTATAATTAAACTATCATATTATAAAATTTTATTAAACTATCATATTATTTTTATATAATATGATCATATTATTTTATAAATTTTATTAAACTATCATATTCTTCCTAAAATACTTACAGAAAATATCAAACAATTAAACCAGTTCAAGTATGCAGCAACCTTCAAGTCATGTTCAAGAATAAGCCATCCATTTCCAAAATGCTTTCCTTGCAATCAAATACTACACATGCCAATACAATTGCCCTGCACTAAACAAAAACAGATTCAGCAGAAAACTAGTTCAGTCAAATGTAATATTTTAAAAATAAAAAAAAGGAAATATACAGGTAAGACAAAAATATTAAAATGTGTTCACCAAATTTAAATGAGTAATAAAATGTTTACTATACAATGGGCTAAGGGGAACTAACTTTGCTTGTAGTTTCTATTCAATGTTAATGGGACTATGTGTAAGCATAGAGCTGAACTGTGATTGAGATATTACCAGGGAGATACTATGGCTAGAAATAGAAGATATACTTAAAAGGTTGCTAAATAGCTGATACAGTGGAAAGTTTGTAGTATGGCAAGTTTATTTGGCTAAGAAAGTACAATTTTTCTGCATTTTGACAAGGATGTAACATTACACAATGATCAAATCAAAGATTGTTGTATTAAGGTATAACAATAGCAGACAAATATAATAATAAACAGTTGTACCTGCGGAAAGAGCAGTGTGAATCAGTAGGTGAGCAGAGTCCTATGACAATCGTTTTTAAATGGACGGCTAGATCTGCTTTCAATACATTTGTAAACAGCTTTATACATTCTATACAAAAACAGTCCTTATGAATAAATTAATAAACATAAATCAAACAAAGGCATTAAAATAATTTCATAAGCTTTATCAAAAGTATCTTCTTTTTTCATAAGTGATGAATTCATAAACCTATGAAACTAAAGCTCAAAAAAGTTATCAGTAAAGTTGTCAATAAAGTTTATTAGTAAAGCTTCTAAAGTAATATATACATGCACTGTGTTTCACATTAGTTGTAATGGAAGACATAAAATATTTATCTAATATGGTAATTATCAAACATATTTATAAAAATTTGGGAAAAAGAAACACTTAGAATAAACAACTCATTATTCTGCTCGGCCTGCCATCTGTATTATTACCTAAAACTAAAAAGAAAAAGACCAAATTCTATGGAATATAGTGTGAAGAAGAAACGATTATATAAGTTTTAATTTTAATTCTTACCTATGTGCAAGACCTTGTGACCAAGCAAAAATTGAAACAATGTTGTTTGTATTGGTTTCACCACCCTTTTGATGAACCCGAAAATGACAGGTATCAGTATGATGGGCTGCCACTACTTCAATGGTTTTCCCATCTGGGAAAACCTGTCACAAATTTCAGCTTCATGAACATCCATGCCAGAGATATAACCAAAGAAAGGACAGACAAACAAAATGAAGAATATGTATAAATGAACAGATAGACAAACAAATTTACCAAGGGAATTCTCCAAGTATTCAACAGCAGAACCTGGTTCAAAATAACCAATAAAAGTACCCTGGCATAGTTCAAATTTATGGAGAAACTGTTGTACAAATCTACCTCTCCAGTTAAGCAAATATAAACCTAAAATAAACATAATAGAGACAATGTCAAGCCTTGCGGTTTTCATTTATAATAGATCAAAGCCTTGAGGTTTTCGTTTATAACAGATCCACACAAAAGAAAGTTTATTAACAAACTCCAGTCATCAAGTAGAAGTGAAAAAGTTAATCAACATAAAAAGCAAAACACAAAGAAATTAAAACATCACGAGTATATCAATCACCCGCGACTGTGAAAAACCAGAACCTGCTACTTCGACGAAACAGACCCGACACAACGATGATTCAGACATCCATAAAACATGAGGGAATGTATTTTTCTACCTGCAATGAAAATGGAATAAACATAAGCAACTATGTTATGTTATTGAGGAAGATGAAAGTGAATTTAAATTTGTCAGGACATCGAGCCAAAAAAACTATTTGATTTCCATTAAAACAAAAAAGTCAGTAAAAAAATGAACTAAGACAAAACCTTTCATTCAACTGTGAACCATCCATCTCTTTGTTCTCTAATTTGTGGTCTATCTATTCAATCGTGCACCTACAATCAAAATAAAATTAGGAAAAATTCATTAAAATCATAAGAACTTAAAAGGAGTTGGAAAATGTTAGAGAAAGAAAAAGGAAAATGTCTTCGATTCATCCTCTTGCTCCAACACTTTGATCTTCTAACTCATGCTCCTGCTCCATGTCTTTGAAACCCTAATTTTTTTCAAATAAGAAAGTGTAGAGAGGGATGTGAATGGGTTTAGAGAAAGGTTGAGGTGAAGAGACGGATGGGAATGGGTTTACAGAAAGGTTGAAGATAAATATAGACGTGAAGAGCAAGAAGAGAGAGGAACGGTGGCGTTAGGGTTTGAGAGGTAAAAGAGAGAGGAAGAAGAAAGAATACGGTAGGGGAAAAGAGAGAGAAGAGAGGGCAGGAGAGAAAATTGTGGAAAGTAATAATGAGAAATAAATTAATTTGGAACAATGTCATTAGAACACATGTCGAATGAAAATAAAAAAGTAGCTATTTTGGATAGGTTAATTTGTTAATTACCATGTTATCCATATTATAGTGTAAATTTTTTTAAGAGAAGGGATTTTTGGGTAGTTTGGCCAATTGATGAGTAAAGGCTTGATAGTAGATTTCTTACGAAAAAATTTATATGATGCAAAATATATTTAAATAAATAAATAAATTTAAAACAAATTATATAATTATAAAATAAACAATTATTATATAAATGCAATTGTATTAAATAATTATATAAAGAAAAAAATGGAGAAATAATTTAAGATTTTATCTCTAAAATAAAAATTATTACATAAATGCAATATATGTTATTTTAATAGTAATATGTGAGATGGAAAACTAGTTATCTATAAAAAAAATTGTAAAACTAACCTTGTCAAGATTATGTCAGTTTAATAGGTACATTTAAGGAACGCGTTGAAGATGAACACGTTCTGGAGGTGCATCTACGAAAGGTTTCTATGTTGTTTTTTTTGCAGCACTTTTGTAATTTTGTATTATTTGTGTTATTGGTTAAGAATAGGTATGGTGCACCCCGATAATATCTCAAGAGAATTAGTTCCTTTAGTCGATGTTTCTCTGAATGTTGAAGGGGTAGTTGCAAAGGCGGTAGATATCGGCGGTGACTTTAATAACAAGCAAGAGTTTGATGACCGGGAAAGCATGCTCACATGGATTCGTAGGAATGCAACTGACTTTGGTTTTGGAAGCGATACAAGAGAGGTTTTCGAAGGCCGGTGACAACATGAAACTCCATATCAAAGAACAATTGCGGAAGATTGGATATCCCGAAACAATCGACATGAAACCGCCTTCTCAACCGGTTAAGACAAAGGGTGCTCCGAATAAATTGAAGCCTAAACCGAATGATAACTCGACTACACGGGCACCTTCGTATTGTGAGCACGATAAACTTTTTCCCGACTCACCGAATCCTAAATCTCAAAAATCTCAAACAAGTTCAAACAAAGGAGCTCGCATAAGCAAACCGCCTCCGACACCTATTCCACTAAAAATTTCAACCATCGAAGAGATGCCTATTCCACCAAAAAATTCCATTCATCGAAGAGATACCGATTTTTATGCACCCTTACATCGAGCGGATCGTAGAAATTGCAGGGAACGATAATTGTGGTTACCGAGTCATCTCGACGTTGCTTGGTAATGGAGAGGATAATCATACGCTTGTGTGTCATCAACTCATCCAAGAGTTGAAGACGCATAAAGAAGCGTACACACGGTTATATGGAGAGGAAGCTAAATTTGAAGCGGTTAACGAAGCTCTTATGCCTTGGATGAGCCCTTACGCACCGGTGTCAAAATGGATGAAATTTGTAACATCCCAATTTTATTAGCTATTTTATTAATTAGCTTATTTGGTGTTTTTAATAATTATTTATTTTAATTAATTATTATGTGGTATAATGATTATTTGAATATTTAATTATATGTGTATTTGTGCTATTTGGGTTAATAGAGTTATTAATGAGATAATATGTTATTGGGCCTAATTAGTGAAATAAGGACGTTGGGCAATAATTGAGTTAAGCCTAAATTAGAGAAAAGAGATAGTAAGAGAGAGTTAGGTCATTTTCATTTTTCATAACTTTGTAAGAAGAATAGAAAAGAAGAGGATTTTGTGAGATTCTTGAAGATAGAAGGAGATTAACTTGAGGTAAAGGTTGAAGTTAGAAGGCTTTTGTGCGAAAATGCCCTATTTTGTGAAAATTCAAATGATCATAACTTTTGATCCGTAACTCCGTTTTATGCGCCGTTCGAAGCGTTAGGAACCGAATGTAATTATCAATATGATAGGATAGAATTGTTTGGAACTTGATAAATTAATTATGAAGTTGATGTGTGAATAACAAATAATTATGTGTTGTACGTTATAACTTGATAAGAGATAAATAACAATTGTTAACATAATATGTGGTATGGTGTTCATGATATGCCTGACTGAATATATATACTATTTGAATGTGTTCTGTTGAGAATAATTATTCGAAATATGTATGTATTGAGATGTTAGTTGATGAATAATAATGCAATACATGTTATGAGATGCTTGAATACATGTGATTGAATTGCTATGTGCTAATTGATGTTTTGATGATTGGTTTGAAGTCATGTTGTGCAATGTGGTGCAATTTTGGAAAGATGTGATTATGTATTTTAAAAGGTTAAGAATCATCTTATTTGCATAAGTCTTGTTTGTTGCAAACTTACACTAGCATGAGTCTTTGAAAGAGGCAATGTCGGGTAATCTCGTGGAGATTATTTGCTTGTCCCAAACCTAAAGAGTATGGGGTTTGAAAGCTTAACGAGTATGGGGCTTTGAGGTGGTTATCTAGTATGAGAGATGGACAATCTGCTTACCGGAAATGATAACGGAGGGATCCACATGCATATCACATAGAGTCACACTTGAGTCGCACGTGTCAGTGTGAATTGTTGTTGTGTGTGATTATGTGATATGAATGTGTGGATATGAGTTTTGGTTGATATGCATATATGTGGATATTTGTGATTGATATTATATACTTGACTTTTTTTCATAATTGGATTACAATTGTTGGTTTTGGTAATTGGATATAATTACTCGAATTATAGAACTTTGTCAAATGAGCTAAACATGTGAATCTTTATATATGGTATATGAATGCATGTTTTTTAGAAGAGTGACGACTTTGTGAAATGTATTCTTGTTGTGTTTTACATTTCCCATTATTATGTTTATCTATAATGATTTGAATTCTCACCCTTCTGTTTGAATGATGTTCATCGTGACATCGTGCAGGTTCTGACGAGTAGTGAGCTTATCCGAGGATTTTGCCGAGGAGCTTTGGTTTATCTTTTGATTAGGTCGAGAGTGAAATGCTCTGGTCATGTAACACTTGGGAGTTTATTTGAACTCATGTTTTGGTTATTTAGATACCGTTATCTTCTTCGTATTTTAACATGATAATTTGGATATATTGTTGAAAGCTATGTTACTTAGATATTTTGAATTTCAAGTAGCATAGTTGATTATGTTATTTTGAATTGGTAGATGAATATAGTATGAGATATATTCATTGAAATCTCTTTATGTTTATTATTCCGCGTGTGATGTGCATAATTTATGAGCATAAAGTATCAAATTGTGTTACAAGATGATTAGTGCATGTTTTGTATGTTTGCTTTGGGTTTTCATTGCGGTGAAAACAACATGTGACACCCTTTTTTATTTATGCATATTAATACTTTGTGAATATTTGTCATATTTGGGGTTTAGAAAAGGGGTGTTACATTAGTGGTATCAGAGCATGGTCGACCAATTGGTCAAGGTTATTAATGTCTTTTAATCCCATTGTATTTGATTTGTGTGTCTGACACGATCGATACTGTTTGTCTGGTTGTTTGGATGTCTTAGGATGATGGTTGCTGGAAGGAATTACGATGCCATTGTTGATGTATTAAGGATGTCAGCTAGATCTCTTAGTCAGATTCCTCAAGTGAATGTCGGTAATCGGAATGGTGATGATGATGAGTTTCATGTTTTGGAGAAATTCCAGAGGAACAATCCGCCTATCTTTGAAGGAGAGCATGAACCTGATAAGGAGCAAGCTTGGTTGAAGGCAATTGAGAAGATCTTTCGAGTTATGAATTGTACTGATGCACGGAAGGTGCAGTTTGGTACTCACATACTCGAGAAGGAAGCTGAAGATTGGTGGGGTAACACTGCTCAGAGGTTTGATGAAGAGGGTATTATGATTACTTGGGATCTTTTCCGTGATGCATTTTTGGAGAACTATTTTCCAGAAGATGTCCGTGGAAAGAAAGAGGTGGAATTTCTTGAGTTGAAGCAAGGGAATGGAACTGTGGTTGAGTATGCTGCAAAATTCCAAGAGTTGATCAAGTATTGTCCCTATTACAATACTATGAATGCTGAAAGGTCTAAGTGTTTAAAGTTTGTGAACAGTTTGCGACCTGATATCAAGAAGGCTATCCGTTACCAACAGATTACTCATTTTGCGGACTTTGTTAAGAAGAGTCGGATTTATGATGAGGATAGTAGTTCCTACTACAAGTCTTTGAATGATAAGAAGGGCATAGGTCAATACCGTGGAAAACTGTACGATGATAAGAAGAAGAAATCTAGTTATGGCGAAAAGCTAAGTGGGGGAGAAACTAATGCTACGGTTAAGTGCTTCAAGTGTGGCATCGAAGGACATCGTGCTAATGAATGAAACAAGAATTATAGAAGATGTTTCAAGTGTGACAAGCCGAGTCACAAAGTTGTGGATTGTAGGAGCGGTTCGAGTGTGACTTGCTACAATTGTGGTGAACAAGGGCACATTAGTACCAAGTGTGACAAACCAAAGAAGGAGCAAGCAAAAGGAAAAATGTTTACATTGTCTGGTGCTGAGACCACTGCTGATTGTTATACCCCAAAATTTGCCCACATATTTTTCAAGAAAACTCCAATCTGAAAATTAAAAGTCTCATATAATTATGGATTATTTCAACAAATATCCTAACATATGAAACACTTAGTTTTTAGAATTTTTCTTATACAGTAAATTGGCCTGCAGTTGAATTTATTCTTACGCAAACGCCAAATACTGTTTATTACTTCACACATGCTATTTATTTATTTACAGATAAATAGTACTGACACAATTGGTACAGAGTTAAATCTTTTTGCAGGCGCAGAATCAGGAAACTCAGACTGTACTGGTAACAAGTAGATTATTATTATCTTTTGTTTCCCACTAGTTTTTGTACTATATTCCATTATTTTCAAAAATCTTTTCAAATCTCTTTTTCAAAAATCAAATCTCTCTTTTTCCCAACACTATCATCCACTTTCTTTCAAATCTTACTTCCACTCAAATTTTCCTTTTGTACGGAATCTGGAATCACATCATTCCCCAACGTCTCTATCCTTCTTTCCATTCTATAAATACCTCTCATTTTCTTCCATAAAATCTCACATCAAATTCCAACTCATCTTTCAAATTCCTACCTCATATCTATTTTCTCTTCTTCCCTGACAAGAATGGCAAAGTGGATAGAGACACTGTTTCTTACAGTCATCACCATTGCTACGATGATCATGACTTTCTTCTGCCTGCATAGTCCTGAAGAGTGTGGACCTGCAATGGTTGCACTCCCAATCATCTACATGTTATTGTTCATAGCATGGGTCATTAATCGTCATTCTTAAAATTTGCCGTATTTCTTATTTCTTAAATGTACCGTTTATTCGTCGTACTGTTCAATATAGTATGTGATATTTGTACTGTCAGTATTAAATGTTGTACTATTTGTCATAATATTGCTTAATTACTAAGATAATATTTTGTGTGTTTTCTGCCAGTCAAATATTCCTATTTCTGTGCATTAAATGATTTTCAGGGTTATTATCGGTAATTTTGCCCGCATACCGTAAATATTAGTTATTTATTATGTCTATGTTTTTAACAGGTCATGTAAATAAACTTTCATTTTTCACATAAAACATAAAACAAAAACAACAAAAAAAAAAGAAAATTAACTTTGACTGTTGATTTTTCACTCTAACTGCTACCTGAACAGTCAGTCGACAGCCAAACTGCTGGCAGTACAATTCTCAGTGTTTTGTACCATCAATCAAATCAATCTTTCACAATTCAAAATTCCAAGATCTTTTGTGCTAGAAGTCTTCTGAATATCACGCGATTAGCAGAAACTCAACACTGCACAAAAAAAATCAGGTACGTTTAACTGTCTCCTACACAAACAATCCCTAATCAGGGTTTTTCTTGTTTTTACAGGAGCAACAGGTTTTTGAGAGCTCAAATGGATTTCATACACATCCATATATCTCAAAGTACCATCATACAAATTTTCAAACTTCAATTCACTCAGACGCACCGTCAGTAGCTCAAACAGTCAACAGACGACCCGTTTGACCAAAAAAGTCAACAGACAGTCAAAAATGAAATTTTTTGTCAAAGTCCATATTTTGTCAAAGGATTCATCATTTGATCATTGGATGGTCATAATTCATCAAGGAAAGATCAAAAATCAACAAAACTCTAAGATTCAAAATTAGGGTTTTTGCCTGAAAAGTCAACTCAACTTTGACTGATCATAACTCTCTCATCCTTCATCCAAAAAATTCAAACCAAAGCTCATCTTGAAGGAAATTCAATTATCTTTCAAATGCCATTGATCCCATGGTCATTGGATTCTCCATTTGAAAAATATGACCAAAGACATTACAGGTCATTTTCAAAGTCAACAAAAAGACACTTTTTTCAAAAGGACACACAAGGAGCATCAAAAATCATTTTGACATGAGACCAAAGGCATTGGTTAGAGGACTCTTTGAGGTTTCCAAAAAGTGCAAGATCTCCTTCATATGACAAAAATTGAAGGATTTACACCTTGTTGAAGTTGGCTAAATTTTGGGAAAATACATGAAATCAACATTGCTCAAAAATGTATTTTTTTCCAAATGGGGCCAAGTTTTCAGCATTCAAACATCATTTCCATGATGTTATGGGCCTCCCACGACCAAGATTAAGCCCACACCTTTTTTTATCCATTTTTGGCATGATTTTATCTTACTTTAAGATTAAAATTAAAAGGAAAATGCATGGATAATGGTTAGCTTACAAATCAAGCATGACTCACCTCAAAGAATCTTCATCTTTCTGCAGAGAATTGAAGGGCAAGGCAGGTGCATTGAAGGCAAGATGACTTGGTCAAGAATTCAAGGTTTTTAATATTAAAAAACCAAAGTTTCAACAAAGGCAACTAAAGACACTTCTTAGCTTCAATTGTAAGCACTCAATGCTTATAAATAAGCTATCATAGTTCAGTAACAAAAGGAGGCGAGTTCAGAAGCATACATAAGCTCATAACACTTGTAATCACTTGAAAAAAATTCAAAGAAAACTCAAATTCGAATTTGTAATTTCAGTCCATTTCAATACAAACTAAGCATTCATACACCTTCCTTGAACATCACTGAAACTATCCCAATCAGTTACAAGCCTTGAAGCTCACTGAATCGAGCTATACAGGTCCAAATTTGTTCAAACTAAAATCAATTCGTATCTGGTTATTCACACATGTTTAACAAGATGTAGACATACTATTAAGTTTGGTTTGAAGTGTAGATCATTTCTGGAAACTTAATTGAAGTTTGGACACGTATAAACGAAACTACCATTTTAGGGTTCATAGCTTCAAAATTAGGGCTTTCAAAATTAGGCCAAATTACAAGTTCTAAATAGCACCATTAGGTTCGTATGGATCAGACGAATTGAATGGTATCCTCGCGCCAAATTTCTCTGCACGTTTACCCCTATTCGCTATTTTGCAGGTTTGAGGTTCATCAATTACAGCGCATGTTTCATAAAAGCGCTGTAAAAACCCCTGGCTGAAGGTTGATGACGATGAGGTGTCTCCCCCTCATTGGTTCAGCAGCGCGCGTACCTTTTTTAAATTTTCCTCTAATTCTGTGCTTTGCAGGTGCAACGTGTCCCATGAGCCTCAATTTCTGGACCACTTGATTTCATTTAATGAGTCATCCAACGCTCCAGATCACGCGTGCACATCATACTCCCTCAATCAAACCACACAGGATCAGTATCCTTTTATTTTCTATTTTATTTTTAATTTCTTTGTTAAATTAATTAAAAATAGTTTTAAAAATCCAAAAAATACACAAAAAATATTTTTAGACTTCTAAAATAATATATTATTTTCTGAAATAAAAATATTTTACTTTTCTTCAAAATTTTAATATTTTGCATAATTAATTAGTATATATTTATATATTTGCTTTTTAATTATTCTAACCAATCAAAAAATCATAAAAAAATTTGTTCTTTATATAAAATATTGTTTATATATTATAAACTAATTTTGTACATATTTTGAATAATTTTCTTTTTAAGTTTTACTTATTTGTATAATTATTTACATAATTATGTTTTAATTAACTTAAATCAATTCCAAAAATTCCAAAAAAATTAGTTTTGTTTTAAAATTAATTGACAAATATTTTGTACATATTTTAAACTTAATTTTTAGGTTTAAATCTATTTTCATCTTTTTTCTTCATTTTAATTTAATTAATCATGCATTAATTATAATTAAAATCAATCATAAAAAAATCCAAAAACAGGCTTTTTATTTTCCTTGCAATTTAAATTCCTAGATAAATGTATAGGATGTCAAATTCATGTAAATAGGCTAGTTTACGTTTCCTGCACAATCGATGTAATAGCGTAGATTTACTTTCCGCACTTTACATTTCCGCATTTTACTTTCCAGCAAATATAAACTGCGTGTATGTCAAAGATAAAATTGAACCGTTAGATCACTAACTTCAAAGATAAAATATCTGAATCCAATCACAATCACACTTGCACCTCTTAAGGTAAATCCCTTCTCATTCTTTTCAAAATCAAAGTCAAAATTCCACTGTTTTGAGTACAAAATCGAACCTTGCGTTTATATCCGGTGAAAGGATAGATTTTTAAAGGAAATAGGATAAAGACCTTACAACTCAGGGTAGATCTCCTAGTTTGCTTGCTCAAATCAAAACAAACAAAATTCTCATACACTGTTGTTTTTTCAAAACTTTCCAAAAGACAATACTTTGTATACATCCAAACACGGGTTATTACAAAGTTAACGTTCTTTTCAAAACATCTTTCGAAAGATAAACAAGCATTTTGTATACATCCACACACGGATCATTACAAAATTCAAATTACAAAGGTATTTGAAACCACATATGAGCAATTTCAGAGCAATTGAAAAGTGATCGAAAAACAAGTGAGCTAAGCAAACTTAAGAGCCCATGGATAACCATGGATACAAAGGGTGCTAACACCTTCCCTTTGTATAACCTACCCCCTTACCCAGAATTTCTCAAAGGTCATTTTTCTGTTTCTTTTATAAACCTTTCCTTAATTGGATAAAATAAAAGGTCGGTGGCGACTCTGTGAATTTTCAAAATGCGAAAGCATTAAGCGATAAAAAAGAGTCAGTTCACGTATCTCTACAGAACAGAGGTATGGCCCGGGATTAAAAAAATCGGAGGTCCACACTGATGATAGGCTAATTCAAGGTACGTGCTTTATTAATGGTACACCTTTGATTGTTATTATAGATACCGGTGCAACGCATTCTTTCATTTATTTGGATTGTGCTATGAGATTGAATCTTGTGTTGTCTGATATACGTAGAAGTATGGTTATTGATACAACTGTTATGGGTTATGTGTCTACTTTTTTTGTGTGTTTGAATTGTCCGTTGAGTATCTTTGGTAGAGATTTCGGAATTGATTTAGTTTGTTTTCCGTTAGAGAAACTTGATGTGATTTTGGGTATGAATTGATTGGATTTCAATCGTGTGTATATCAACTGTATTGAGAAGACAGTTATCTTTCCTGAAATTGGTGTTATGGAAGATGTGTTTTTGTCTGCTAAGTAAGTAGATGAATCAGTGCAAGATGGTGCAATGGTGTTTATGTTGCTGGCAACCTTAGATGTTAATGAGAAGAAAAAAAATGAAGAATTGCCAATAGTTCGTGATTTTGCGGAGGTATTTCCTAAAGATGTAAGTGATTTATCGTCGGAGCGTGAAGTTGAGTTTTTGATTAATTTAGTTCCTAGAACTAGTTCTGTATCGATGGCTCCGTATCGGATGTCAGCTTCTGAGTGAAAAGAGTTGAAGATTCAACTCGAGGATTTTCTTGAGAAGAAGTTTATTCGTCCTAGTGTGTCGCCGTGGGGTGCACCTGTTTTGTTGGTTAAGAAGAAAAAAGGTTCTATGAGGCTTTGTGTTGACTATAGATAATTGAACAAGGTAACAATTAAGAACAAGTATCCACTTCCGAGGATTGATGAGTTGATGGATCAATCAATAGGTGCTCGTGTATTCAGTAAGATTTATTTGAGGTCTGGGTATCATCAGATTCATGTGAAGGCGGAGGATATTCAGAAGACTGCTTTTAGAACAATATATGGACAGTATGAGTATTTTGTTATGCCTTTCGGTATGACTAATGCACCTGGTGTATTCATGGAGTATATGAATAGGATCTTTAATGATTATCTTGATAATTTTGTGGTTGTGTTCATCGATGATATTTTGATTTATTCCAAGAGTGAAGACGATCTTGCTGAGCATTTGAGGATTGTGTTATCGGTGTTGAAAGAGAAGAAGTTGTTTGCTAAGCTTTCTAAGTGTGAGTTCTGGTTGAAGGAAGTGAGTTTCCTTAGTCATGTGATTTCAAGTGGAGGTATTTTTGTTGATCCTTTGAAGATTGAGGCTATATCTCAATGGGAAGCTCCTAAATTTGTTTCTGAGATTAGAAGTTTCCTTGGTTTGGTTGGTTATTATAGGAAGTTCATTGAGGGATTTTCTAAGTTATCTTTTCCATTGACGCAGTTGACAAGGAAAGGTCAAGCTTTTATTTGGACTTCGCAATGTGAAGCGAATTTTCAAGAGCTTAAGAGAAGGTTGACTACGACTCCTATTTTGATTTTGACGGATCCGTTGGAACCGTTTGTGGTTTATTGTGATGTTTCTTTGATGGGTTTAGGAGGTGTGTTGATGCAGAAAGGAAAAGTGGTAGCTTATACTTCTAGGCAAATTAAAATTTATGAGAGGAACTATCTGACGCATGATTTAGAGTTAGCCATTGTTGTGTTTGTTTTGAAACTTTGGAGGCATTTTTGTTCGGATCAGGATTCGATGTGTATGGTGATCACAAGAGTTTGAAGTATTTGTTTGATAAAAAAGAGTTGAATACGAGGCAAAAAAGATGGTTGGAAGATTATGATTTTGGTTTGAATTACCATCCTGGAAAAGCGAATGTTGTGAATGTGGCCAATGCATTAAGTAGGACATCATTGCATATGTCTATGGTGATGATGCGAGAGATGGAATTATTGGAAAAATTTCGAGATTTGAGTTTGGTTTGTGAAGCGACGACTTTGTGTGTTAAGCTTGGTATGTTGAAGCTTACTTGAAGTATTCTTGATGAGATTCGAGAATGTTAGAAATTGGATTTGAAATTGGTTGACATGATAACATTGATTAATCAAGGGAAATGTGGTGATTTTCGGATTGATGAAAATGGTATCATAAGATGTTGTGATAGAGTTTGTATTCCTGATGTTGCACATTTGAGAAAGAGAATTCTTGAGGAAGGACATCGAAGTGGTTTGAGTATTCATCCTATAGATACTAAAATGTATCAACATTTGAGGAATTTATTTTGGTGGCAAGGTATGAAGAAAGATATAACAGAATTTATTTATTCTTGTTTGACTTGTCAGAAGTCAAAGAACATCAAAAGTCGTCTGGTTTGATGCAACCGTTGTCTATTCCCGAGTGGAAGTGGGATAGTATTTCTATGGATTTTGTTTCGGGTTTTCCAAGAACATCGAGTAATTGTGAAGCGATTTGGGTCATTGTGGATAGATTGACGAAATCTGCTCATTTTATTCCGATGAGGATGGATTATTCGATGGAGAGGCTTGGGAAGTTATACATCGAGAGGATTGTTTGTTTGCATGGTATTCCGTCGAGTATTGTTTCGGATAGAGATCTGAGGCTTAATTCGAGATTTTGGTAAGGTTTGCAAAGTGCTTTGGGCACTAAGTTGCATTTGAGTTCGACGTATCATCCGTAAACTGATGGTCAAACGGAAAGGACAATTCAGCCGCTTGAAGATCTTTTGAGGTCTTGTGTTTCGGAACAAGGAGGAGTTTGGGAAAGTTTCTTTCCTTTGATTGAGTTTATGTATAACAACAGTTTCCATTCGAGTATTGGAATGACACCTTTTGAAGCTTTATATGGTAGAAGGTGTAAGACTCCTTTGTGTTGGTATGAATCAGGAGAGAGTGTTGTGGTTGGACCTGAGTTAGTTCAACAGACTACGAATAAGATTAAGATGATTCAAGAGAAGATGAAGGCTTCTCAGAGTCTTCAGAAGAGTTATCATGATAAGAGGAGGAAAGCACTTAAGTTCAAGAAGGATGAACATGTGTTTCTTCGAGTTACACCAGTAACGGGTGTCGGTAGGGCTTTGAAATCGTGTAAGTTGACACCGCAATTTATTGGTCCGTATCAGATTTCTGAAAGGATAGGTGAAGTTGCATATTGGACTGCATTGCCGTCGTCACTTTCTAATCTTCATGATGTGTTCCATGTGTCTCAATTGAGGAGGTACATTGCGAATCCATCGCATGTTGTTCAATTAGATGATGTTCAAGTAAGGGATAACTTGACGGTTGATACATCACCTATGCGAATCGAGGATCGAGAAGTTAAGAAACTTCATGGTAAGGAAATCGCTTTGGTTACAGTAATTTGGGGTGGAGTGGCCAATGGCAATATTACTTGGGAACTTGAGGATAAGATGAAGGAATCGTATCTGGAGTTGTTCATTTAAGGTAATTTTCCAGGACAAAAATATTTTAAGTGGGGGAGAGTTGTAACATCCTAATTTTATTAGCTATTTTATTAATTAGCTTATTTGGTGTTTTCAATAATTATTTACTTTAATTAATTATTATGTGGTATAATGATTATTTGAATATTTAATTATATGTGTATTTGTGCTATTTGGGTTAATAGAGTTATTAATGAGATAATATGTTATTGGGCCTAATTAGTGAAATAAGGATGTTGGACAATAATTGAGTTAAGCCCAAATTAGAGAAAAGAGATAGTAAGAGAGAGTTAGGTCATTTTCATTTTTTATAACTTTGTAAGAAGAATAGAAGAGAGAAGAGAAGAGGATTTTGTGAGATTCTTGAAGATAGAAGGAGATTATAGGTTTATATAATTGGGTAATGTTGTGTGTATGTTTTGTGTATAATCTCTTATTCTCTCAAATTCATAGATTTGAAAAATATTAGGGTTTATGTTGGATTCATGAGATTTGTGCTATTAATCAAGTTTGATGATGTTTGTATGTGAACCCATGGTTAGGAACATGTTTAGGAACCTTTTATGTGTGTTAAATTGTGGTTTGGATGAGTTTTGGTTGGCAAAAATCGGATTTGAGTTGGTATTGAAAGTGCTGAAAACACATAGAATTTTGCTGTCCTGGTGTCTTCCGTCAGGCGAGCAGCGGGCGAGCAGCGGGCAAGCGAGTTTTTTTATGGCCAAGCTACTGACTTGGAGCGTCGGACAAAGGATTTCTTCCGCCGGGCGAAAATGCCATGTTTTGTGAAAATTCAAATGATCACAACTTTTGATCCGTAACTCCGTTTTATGCGCCGTTCAAACCGTTAGGAAGCTAATGTAATTATCTATATGATAGGATAGAATTGGTTGGCACTTGATAAATTAATTATGAAGTTTATGTGTGAGTAACATGTAATTATGTGTTATACTTTATAACTTGATAAGAGATGAATAACAATTGTTAGCATGATATGTGGTATGGTGTTCATGATATGCGTGACTGAATATATATATATACTATTTGAATGTTTTCTGTGGGAATAATTATTCAAAATATGTATGTATTGAGATGTGAGTTGATGAATAATGATGCAATACATGTTATGAGATGCTTGAATACATGTGATTGAATTGCTATGTGCTAATTGATGTTTTGATGATTGGTTTGAAGTCATGTTGTGTAATGTGGTGCAATGTTGTGATTATATATTTTAAGAGGTTGAGAATCATCTTATTTGCATAAATCTTGTTTGTTGCACACTTACACTAGCATGAGTCTTTGAAAGAGGCAATGTCGGGTAATCTCGTGGAGATTATTTGCTTGTCCCAAACCTAACGAGTATGGAGTTTGAAAGTTTAACGAGTATAGGGCTTTGAGGTGGTTATCTAGTCTGAGAGATGAACAACCGGCTTGCCGGAAATGATAACGGAGGGATCCACATGCATATCGCATAGAGTCACACTTGAGTCGCACGTGTCGGTGTGAATTGTTGTTGTGTGTGATTATGTGATATGAATGTGTGGGTATGAGTTTTGGTTGATATGCATATATGTGGATATTTGTGATTGATATTGTATACTTGATAGTATTTCATGATTGGATTACAGTTGTTGGTTTTGGTAATTGGATATAATTACTCGAATTATGGAACTTTGTCGAATGAGCTAAACATGTGAATCTTGATATATGGTATATGAATGCATGTTTTTTAGAAGAGTGACGAATTTTTGAAATGTATTCGGGTTGTGTTTTACATTTCCCATTATTATGTTTATCTATAATGATTTGAATTCTCACCCTTCTGTTTGAATGATGTTCATTGTGACATCGTGCAGGTTCCGACGAGTAGTGAGCTTATCCGATGATTTAGCCGAGGAGCTTTGGTTTATCTTTTGATTAGGTAGAGAGTCAAATGCTCTGGTCATGTAACACTTGGGGGTTTATTTGAACTCATGTTTTGGTTATTTGGATATTGTTATCTTCTTCGTATTTTAACATGATAATTTGGATATGTTGTTGAAAGCTATGTTACCTAGATATTTGAAATTTCAAGTAGCATAGTTGATTATGTTATTTTGAATTGGTAGATGAATATAGTATGAGATATATTCATTGAAATCTCTTGATGTTTATTATTCCGCGTGTGATATGCATAATTTATGGAAGCATGAAGTATCAAATTGTGTTACAAGATGATTAGTGCATGTTTTATATGTTTATTTTGGGTTTTCATTGCGGTGAAAACAACATGTGAAACCCTTTTTAATTTATGCATATAAATACTCTGTGAATATTTGTCATATTTGGGGTTTAGAAAAGGGGTGTTACAAAATTTACGCAAATGGGACATGTTATTGCATGCACATATGATATGGTGTGCATTGACTTGACCTGTTATGGTTTTTCGGAAACCTTTTTCCCACTCTGCACCGCCTACAAATTCCAATGATTGCATCATGTGTATTGGATGGATTTCAAAAGCAAGTCCTTTTGTGCAAGTTTACTTGAAACCGGGATGCCCCATACCACCTACATCACCGGAATGGATGACTCATCATACCGTAGATGCCGAGACGTGGCCTGATGTTTTTGTTGATAGGATGCACGAATTCGAAAGATTGAACAACATCAAAAAAGCATCGAATAAGGTAAAGTCTAAATTGGAACCCCCAATAGACTTAGTCGGTGACAGTTTATTTGATGTATTTGTTAGAACAAGATTTGTTCTGATCAATATTCTTAGTTTTGATGATAACAATGTATATGAATTTTGTATAAGACAATGTGGTACTCTAATCCTTTACATTTTCCATTTTAGGAGTTATATAAGGAGTACGCACAAATCAGCGCTAGAAGCACTGACTCAGAAGGTTCAAGTATGCAACATCAAAACATGCTCTCGCAAGACATCAGAAGATGGTCTAGCAGAATCAGAACATGGTCTATAAAGTATCAGAAGAACATGAGATCAGAAGCAGAAGCACTGAAGTTCTTATAGTATCACACTAAAACACTTCAAAGTCAGAAGACAAGAAGATGCTCTGCACCAAGCTGTTTGACTCTGATTATTCAAACGTTGTATCTATAAATATCAAATCAGAAGCAAGTACAAGATGACAGGCTACTCTGACTGACAAAAGGAACGTTAGAAGCTACAAAAGGCAAAGTCAGTAGAAGCAGTAAAAGCAAGGCTCGAGGTAGTTGACAAAAGAGTGAAACATTAAATGCAAAGCTGTACGGAACACGCGACGCATTAAATGCTCCCAACGGTCATCTTCCCAAATGCCTATAAATAGAAGTTCTGATGAGAAGCTGTATACACAACTCTTGCGCAAAAATACAGAAACGCTGTCAAATTCAAAAGCTCTCAAACTTCATCTTCAACCATACTTCACTTGTAATATCTTAGTGAGATTTAAGCTTAGAACTTAAGAGAAATATCACAGTTGTGATTATAGCTTTTTAAGAAGCATTTGAATACTCTTGTAAACATTTCTTTACATTGATTTGTAAAAGGTTCCTAGAGTGATCAAGTTGTGATCAGTAGACTCTAGAAGACTTAGAAGTTTCTAAGTGGTGTATTTCCTAGAGTGATCAAGGTGTGATCAGAATACTCTAGAAGACTTAAATGGTATCTAAGTGGAAAACCATTGTAATCAAGATTGATTAGTGGATTAAATCCTCAGTTGAGGTAAATCACTCTAAGGGGGTGGACTGGAGTAGTTTCGTTAACAACGAACTAGGATAAAAATAACTGTGTTATTTGTTTTTATCTTAAGAGTTTTTAAAGTCACACTTATTCAAACCCCCCCTTTCTAAGTGTTTTTCTATCCTTCAGTATTTTCTAGTTTCAAAGTGTAATATATGAACTCTTTAACATTGCAATATAATCTTTTTTTGTCAATTATAATATTGCACTCTTTATTTTTGTCAATTATAATCAATTTTCCTTCTTCTTCTACTACTATTTAATGTCGTTCTGTTAAAAAAAACTAACAGGGAAAGTTCCGTAGATGTATCTACTGAAGGATCTAATTTTGAAAATTATAGGTTTTTTCCGTAGGTACATCTACGGAAGCAACATATATAAGATCATTTCGTGGATATACCTACGGAACATTCTGTGACGGAGAATGTGTGGTCCATATTCACCTAGGTCTTCTATAAATTTGGGGTTTCTAATGTTGTATTTCACACAAACACAAAAATGTCTCAATATGAGTACAACATCCGTTGGCATGTCGCAATTGTCTTCTACTCCAACGGCAGAACACCCGGGCAGACAATCAAAGTGCAAGAATACACCTCGCTCGAAGATATCATCGACAAAATCCAATACCACATACCTTACGGTGACAAACGGAAGGTTGTGAAGCTCGGGTATCGGTCACCTTCATTTAACGACGGAGGGAACATCGTTTACAATAACTTTTAGCTCAAGAACCGGGCGGATGTTTTGGCGATGTGGCGAACGTATGAAGGTTTCGAAAAGAAAATCCCACTCGAGTTCGTAGCAACGGTCCAAAGAATGGTCAAGCAAATCTTAGAGATTTGCAAGCGTCCACCGGGCTATCGATATGTAATATATAATTTTCTGTTGAAATTATCGATGTAATGCCGACCGATTTTAATCAATGAATGTTGTTTTTCTCATTACAAATGTTGTTTTCTGGTTGACTGGTTATGGATTTATTCTGTAGATGTACCTACGGCGTGTTCCGTATGTGCATCTACGAAACGTTTTTACGCAAATGTAAAAAAAGGTGCTTCCGGAGGTACATCTACAGAAGCAAAGGGACAATTTTAGAAGCACACATGGTGGATAAGAGATCCAAGGGGTGGGGTTAGAATTTATCAAGAAATATTTCAATATTTATTAATTTATATGATCAAATTTATTTACATAAGTATATTTAACTTGTATTTTTTTTCTTGATAACTAATGTTATTTAAACTTATACAATATCTATAGTATAATTCATTTATTTTTTATTACTCAATTCTTTAATTTTCTTTTTTAAAATTAATTAATAACAACAAAATATAGGCCCCATTAATTGGGAGGCTCTGTGTAAGAGAAGTGTTTGCACACCCTCTTCATTGGTCTTGGCCTTATCAAGTTTACGCAAGACCGGCGAAAACTCAAATGTAGCGAAGAGTGTCTGTAATTTATTCTAGAGGATTTGTGATTTTTTGTGTTGTGAATTTTGAATCTGAAATGAGGTTTTTATAGGCCACTTTAGTATTGTTTCACAGGGTAGCGATTCTTGGTGAAACAATTCTTTTTTCCAAAAGTTACAATGCTTGGCCTACTGTAACATTTACCAAGAGTTGCATGTTTTCATTCTGCAACACTTCATGAAGTTTTGCCAACTTTCGAATTCAAAATTCAAATTCATTAGCATATTTTCTTGTCATTTTGGAACACACTCATATTATTAATTATTGTTAATAATTTACAACAATCCCCCACTTGTTCTCATAATGACAAGTCCAATTCTAGAATATAGAAAGCAAAAGAGTGTTAATACATATCTCCTCTCAATTTCTGTTATGACCTTCTTGATCTGATTCTGTTACGTGCAATTTGTTAATTGTCCGAGCCCGGTTTGATTTATTGTGTTGGCTTGAATTGGTTTATGTTGTGATGGTGTGGGATTTCTTAGAATTCTACAAGTACAAAGAGGCCTATATCAAGCATTTGAATTTCAAGAAAAAATAATAATATTAAATGAAGGATTTATTCATATGTTTTTGACATACAAGTTTCAAGATTCAAATTCAAGTCCAAGCTTTAATGTCCATTCCATTTAAAGATACAAAAGTCGCCATGGATTTGTATCTTTTCTTGTAACTTTTAGTGTAAGATGAATTAAAATGTAATTTGGACTTTTGTATTTTTAAATGGAATGGACATTAAAGCTTGGACTTGAATTTGAATTTTGAAAGTTGTATGTCAAAAACATATGAATAAATCCTTCATTTAATATTATTATTTTTTCTTGAAATTCAAATGCTTGATATAGGCCTCTTTGTACTTGTAGAATTCTAAGAAATCCCACACCAATGCTTATTAACTTTAATCCTCTTTGATTATCCTTGAACTCAAATTCACTTCAAACTTCAAGGAATAAATTTCAATTAATTTGCATCATTAATGAAAACCCTTAACTCAATTCGATTCACCAATTCAAACCCACATCACATGTCAAGCCAAGAATATTAGAAAGAATGGTGCCTTGAACACAACGCTCTCCTTAAGCTCATAATCTTGTACCATGACTTATTCATTTGCAATTCACCCCACAAGCTCTTGACTTAATGATCTTGAAACGAAATTTTTTTATTATTTTTTATTTTATTTTGAGCGACGAAATAAACGTCTCTCATAACTTATAGCACAGATGAAGAGTGCAAATTTTGAGGTACAACAGTCACAAAACAAAGAATTATACTTCATTTATTCTAACACTAATCACCAATGTTAAATAATAGCCTCAAATTATTTGTGACAACCCCGAGCAAGATACTCCCTCCGTCCCAAATTATAAGAGAAATTCACTTTTTAGATTCATTGAATAATTAATGTATCTGGTCTATATATAGACCAGATACATTAATTATTCAATGAATCTAAAAAGTGAATTTCTCTTATAATTTGGGACGGAGGGAGTACTAGATAGCTATCTCACATAAAATCTTCTATATATATATAATATAGGCTTAAATACACTTTTCGTCCCTGTAAGTTAGCGTGTTTTTTATTTTCGTCCCTGTAAGTTATTTTTTTGGGTTTTAGTTCTTATATTTCAGTTTCGCGTTCGTTTTAGTCCCTAAAATCAAAATTCATAGGAAATTTCACAAGAAAATCCGCAGGTAACCTGCAGATTTTCCTGCGGATTTTAGCTTTAGGGACTAAACCTCGAGCAAAAAGTAAGATATAGGGACTAAAACCCAAAAAAATAACTTACAGGGACGAAAATCAAAAATACGCTAACTTACAGGGACGAAAAGTATATTTAAGCCTATAATATAATATGTGAAATTATAATACAAAATATTTTACCTATATACAAAATTTTAAGTTTGTATATTAATGGTTAGTGTCAGCCAATGTGCAAGTGCAACAAACCATTAGCGTAGAGTCTCAAAATTTTAGGAGTCTCGTTCACATAGTTTTTCCCTTGATCTGGTTGGAACAAATAGTGGATAAATCATACACCATTCATTTTCATGTATTATGTATGACTCATAGAACAAGTAGTAGATAAATCATATACCATTCATTCTCTTTCATTTTTATGTACTATATATTAGTCATGGATTTATGCATATCAATCACCAAAAACAAGTCTTGTTAGCCATAAATATATGACTTCTATTCCTTTTTAACTCCTATTATATTTATGTATTATGTATCTATCAAATAATAATACAATTTTTTTAAATTAAATTCATCTCATTTTTCTAAAAATTATATTTTGGCCACCATTTATTATGTATCTCGTGCCTTCGTTTATTTTTCAAGAAAATATTTTTATAAGAAATTCATCATATTTGATAGGGAGAAATCAATTTTGATTAATGTATAACAAAATTTATTTGAAATTTTATACTATTTATTGACATAATATATACAATTGCAAAATATAAAATACAAAATTATTCAGTAGTGAGATATCTCAATTTACTATTACAAAATAATAAATAAAAAATTATAAAAGACAAAATATTCTTTTTCGTCGCTTAACTATACCCTTAGATTTAGATTGGTCCCTTAATTTTTTCCCTGCACTTTAAGTCTTTAACTTTTAAAACATTTCATTTTAGTTATTTTTGTCTAATTATAGACGGATTTAGCGACTAATTTTAATGTTTTTCCGACAAAAATATTAAAATGAAACATTTTGAAGGTTAAGGGATCAAGATGACACGAAAAAAAATTAAGAGACTAATTTGAACATAAAAGGTATAGTTAAGGGACCAAAATAGATATTTTGCCATTATTAAAAAATATAGTAGGAACTAGAATTACAAAATATATTTATATATCATTTTTTGCCATTATTAAAAAATATAGTAGGAACTAGAATTACAAAATATATTTATATATCATTTGATTAACTCTTATAATTAGGAAACACATTCAATGGCAGTAATCTACCGCAAAAATAAATTAATATGAAAACATATTTTAAACATATATAAAAATTGGCTATAAATTTATCCTTGAACTAAGCCAATAAATTTAACTCATTTACTATCGTTTTAGTATAAAGATTTTGCAAAAATAAACAAAAATAAAAGAATAAAATAAAATTAAAATGATGGTAAAAAAACAATTTGAAAATAAAAAAAAAAATAAGTAGCTTCTAACCAATAAAACAACTTTTACGGACTGAAAGGGAATGTCGTTAAAAGCTTTAAAAATGTGATATTTTTGAGCACAAACAACATGTAGATTAGTCGGACAACATATACAGTAGCATCTCTGCAATAGCATTATAGGCAGGCTTCTAAAAATTATAAGAATTCTATTATGTTAGCGTATATATAGATATAAAGCTAATTACTCAACATATGTAAAAAATACTATGTGAAATAATCATATCTCTTCTATTGGTAAATTGACTTTCACTTTTTAATGTTTTTTTAAAATATTTATTAAATTGTCATTTTCATAAAACTTCTTATAATTTTAATTCTTACCATTTTTAATTATCATTTTAATGATTGTTGAAATTATAATTAATATGCACTATAATAATAATACTGGATACTTTCAATACAAAATTGTCAAATAAGAACTCTCGACCATGAGCGACAAAGGGAGGGGGACGGTCGAAAAAGGCGGCTCCTCCACCGGCGACTATATGCAATCCTACATCTCGTAACGATATGATGATGGAGAATAACAACAACAGAGGCTCAAGTACTACTTCAAGTGTGCAAATAACTCAATCTGAAGGAAACCCTAAATTGGGGGTTGAGGGAACTGGTGCGTGAAAAGAAGAGGAAAGCAGCCACGCCAAAGAAAATATGGGTGGATGTAATTAGCGGAAACATGAACCTAGATAATGGAATGCAAATTGAATTTGTAGCAACACAGATAATCAATGGAGAAATATATATTGAAATCAAAGAGGATGATATCATTGCTGCAGTGAAGTACTGAGAATCTACGCTCATTATGTATGTGATTGGGGGTGACCTAAGCATGAATACGGTCAAACAATACATGATGAAGAACTGGAATTTTGTGAAGCTACCAGATATGTATTACAACGATGAGGGTTACGTTATCTTGAGGTTTCATTCATATCAAGATAAGGATTCAGTGCTTATCAATGGGCCGTATACCATCCACAATATGTCGATGTTATTAAGGGACTGGAAGCCGAATTTTGATCTTAAAAAGGACATGTTGCGCACTCTTCACCTCGTCTGCCATTGTACTTATGGGGAAAGAATAGTCTAAGTAAGATAGGTAGTTCTCTTGGTACTCCATTTGTCACTGATGAATGCGCGACCAATAGATTAAGGGTTTCATACGCCCGGATCCTTGTGGAAGTTGACATCACACAAACCCTAATCAAAGAGATAACCATAAGGGACACTGAAGGGAATAAGATGAAGAAACCAGTTGGGTATGAGTGGAAGCCTAAGTTTTGTGGAAGGTGCCAACAAGTTGGTCATAACTGTGCTGATGTGCATAAGAGAGTAACAAAACAATGGAAGCCAAAAGAAACCAAAGAGGAGGAGAAAAAGGCTATTATAACAGAAAACAAGGAGGAGTAAAAGCAGTTGAAGACACAATTTATACCACTATTGAAAGAAGCAGAAGAGGGAAAGAGGTGGTCAAGGAAGGTATGCCTGAGACTCTTATTAGTCACAATGCTTTTGAATCACTAAACCATTTAAAGGAGGCTTTGGTGATTAAAGACAACACGTGATGAATTCTTCGAACGTGAGGGGGCTAAATAAACCAGGTAAGATCTTAGAGATAAGCTCCTATCTCTCTAATCTTAGACCTGATATTGTTATTTTGATTGAAACTAGGATTAAGTTGAATAAAGCAAAAACAGTGAGGGAAAAACTTTAATTCAAGGGTAGGTGGTCGCATTTGGCTAATATGGGATGATGATAAAGTTGAAATTAGGCACAAGAGTAGTACAAGCCAACTCATACATTAAGGAGTTTATGACAAGGATGGGGATTTATTAATTGGCTCACAGTCGTATATACTATGAATCAACTAGACCAAAGAAGAGTGCTTTTGAGGGATATAGAACAGCTACACTAGAATCAACAAGGGCCTTGGGTCTTGATGGGTAATTTTAATAATGTACTGAGAGCTATGGACATAATAGGAGGGAGAACTGTGACTGAATCTGAGTCTGTGGATTTATTGAACATGATGGAGAAAGTTGGGCTGGCTGAAATGGATAGTTTGGGAGACTACTACACTTGGTCAAACAAACAAATGGCTAGCACTATATATTCTAGGATTGATAGAGTTCTAGGGAACTTGGATTCGCTGACAAGTAATGCAGATTCCACCTTGACTGTTACGACCACTATTGTTTCAAATCATGCAATGTTGCACCTTAAAGGAAAAGCTCAGGGTGTGCAGCATATGAATCACTATAAATTCAAGAGCTGTATTGTGCCAATGGAAGGATATCACAAAGCTATTGAGCATAACTAGAGACAGGAAAGTACAAGATGACCTATGCATATCCTTTAATTTTGATAATAAAATATATTATTTCATCAAAATAAATTTTATTTATTCTTTTTCCAATTTCATTTTACTATTTATTTTAAAACAAACATATCCCCTTATCTAGGGAGAACCACGGTTCGATCCCCTGCAACTGCGATCGGGAGGAGGCTGAAACCACTTGATGTCAGAACTGACCCCCAAGCCAAACTAAACCGATAGTGATAAACCAAAAGAATATATGCTTTTGTATTTTTGTTTAAATTACTATTAAAATAATTATTGGCATCTATAGTAGGATGATGAAATTTGAATACATTTGAAGATTTTTAAGATGTTAAAAAAAAGTGCATATAAACTTACTAATTTGGTGTGATATAATTAATTATTAAATTTGTGTGATGTAATTAATTAATAAAATTTGTGTGATATAATTAATTATTAAATTTGTGTGATGTAATTAATTAATAAAATTTGGTTGATGTAATTATTAAAATCATAAACTTACAAGGAATGTTTTTGAATTTTTATTTAATTTATTTAGAAGAGATGTTTTGTATTTTTATTTAATTTATTTAGAATAGATGTTTTTGTATTTTTTTAAATAATTTTATACATTTAGTTCTTAACTTGTGTGTAAGTTAGCATTAATTATAAATTGAATATTTTTCTCTTTATTTTCTTCAAAAGCTTTTTTAGTAATTCAATTTAATGCATTTTAGTGGAGAAAAAAATTATGTGTGTGTGTGTGTGTGTGTGTGTGTGTGTGTGTGTGTGTGTGTGTGTGTGTGTGTGTGTGTGTGTGTGTGTGTGTGTGTGTGTGTGTGTGTGTGTGTGTGTGTGTGTGTGTGTGTGTGTGTGTGTGTGTGTGTGTGTGTGTGTGTGTGTGTGTGTGTGTGTGTGTGTGTGTGTGTGTGTGTGTGTGTGTGTGTGTGTGTGTGTGTGTGTGTGTGTGTGTGTGTGTGTGTGTGTGTGTGTGTGTGTGTGTGTGTGTGTGTGTGTGTGTGTGTGTGTGTGTGTGTGTGTGTGTGTGTGTGTGTGTGTGTGTGTGTGTGTGTGTGTGTGTGTGTGTGTGTGTGTGTGTGTGTGTGTGTGTGTGTGTGTGTGTGTGTGTGTGTGTGTGTGTGTGTGTGTGTGTGTGTGTGTGTGTGTGTGTGTGTGTGTGTGTGTGTGTGTGTGTGTGTGTGTGTGTGTGTGTGTGTGTGTGTGTGTGTGTGTGTGTGTGTGTGTGTGTGTGTGTGTGTGTGTGTGTGTGTGTGTGTGTGTGTGTGTGTGTGTGTGCGTGCGTGTGCGTGTGTGTGTTTTTCTTCTATAAAACACTTTTGATTACCTCCCGGAAGAAGATTTCGGCGAGGTCATACAAGAGTTTGTGATTTATAGCTATAGGGATTTGAGCAGCACAGCTGATGCGAGCTCAAGATAAAAAGGCGTATTGCTTATCCCTTAGTTAGGAGCCATATTTATAGCTACTGGAGCTATTATTGCTCTCATTGATGGAGGAACCTTGGATTCCCTCCATAATGAGTGAACCGTCATAACTCTCGTCGTTTTGGCCTTTAAAGAATTGTAACTTCCATAGCAGTGAAGTTCTTTATCATGAAGGCGACGTTTATGGATGTCCCGGGTTGATGACGTCGGACTAGTTTGGTTCCTGTGTCCGCTGTGCTGTAGTGACTACCGGGCTTGATTAAGCGTCTGAGCCAGCTTGTAGGATCCCTCTGTGCTGATGGGTGATACCAGACTGATACCTTTTTCTGGATCTGCCCTATCCTTATGCTTTGGACTGGCTTACCTGAGCGGCTCAATCATTCCAAATATGTACAAGCCCCCCGAGCTAAAGTTCCGTAGGAACGCATAGTTCGGTCTGAAGAGTATATTTTGGGTTGGTTTGGCAAGTCGACCTTCCTTTGTTCATCCAACGGTCAAAACTTTTTCTTTTAGCGTGTGTCAGTAAGTTTCTCCTTCTAATAGCTCAATTGAATCTGAATATGCCCCTAATGATGAGCATTTATGGGGAACATAAACCTACTTTATTAGCCTAGCTTGATCACTTCAAAAATATAGACGTTCACTCTTCTTTTCTTCCATTTTCACAACTGCAAGGTTCCATCGTAGATTTATGCAGGAACATTTTCGTCTTCAACTTTCTTCATCAGGTAACCTTCTTTCTCTTACTCTTCTGTTCTTTAGCATGGTCATTATTAGGGAATATGATGAGTCAGGGAATGTCACTGTTCCCCACACTGCCGAAGAGAGAAAGGCTCTCTGGAAGCAATGTATGGAATCATGCAAAGACCATATAAGTAGGGTTCACTTTAATCAAATCATACATGAGGTGTATGGAGACCTATATGAATCCTTTAGTGATACTAATTCAGATTCTGGGTCATCATGTTCAGTAGAAGTTCTTACGGAAATGGGAGGATCCTTTATTGATGCGGAGGTGCTGAAGTATAAGAAGAGTTTGGTGACTCGAGAGGATATACGCAAACTCCGGGCCAAGAGAAACATTTTGCCCACTGGCGATGAAGAAGACTTGGAGCCGTGTCAGGAGGGAGAAGTCACGTGTCTCTTATGTCTGAAGGATGTTGATAGCGAGTTTTTCTATTTTTATTTAAGTCTTTTGGATGATTTTCGGATTCAACTATCGTTTACCGATTTTAAGGTCGAGTTGGTATCCGCCCTAAATGCATCCCCAGTTCAGATCCGGCCTAATTGATGGGGTTTCATTAAAGCCTTCGAATTCATATGTGATGCCTTGCTTATTGACCCGACCCTGGGTATCTTCTTTTCCCTCTTTGAGTCGAAAGGGGGTGATAAATGGGGCTGGATAAGCATCAATGGATCCCCAGATAGGAATTTCCTCCGGGCTTTTACTGCAAACTACAAAGATTTTAATAACCGATTTGTTCATATAAAAGGGGGGTGAGAAATTCCCTGAAGTTTTGTGCCCGTCTGATGGGGGACGACACTTTCCTCTTTATTGGACTGAGGACCCTGTCCCTATCGTTGGCTACGACTATGACAAATTGAACGTTGATGAGGTCCAAGCTCTTTCTTTTTTGGATTCCTTTTCCTTGATTAAAACCAAGGACATCATGGAGAAGTTAGACGACCTAGTGACGCTCCTGTCTTTTTTAGGTATTATTTTTATATATGCCCAGTCTTGTGGACCTTCTATTTACCTCATAGCTTAAACTGGTTTTCCTTTTGTGCAGCAAAAATGACATCCGCCAACATCAAGGAGCAGCGGAAGTTGATGGCTGAAGCTAGGGTGAAGCGTGTCGCTACCCATTATACGATGCAGTCAGATCTTTCTGGTCTTCAGACCTAGGTTGTGCGTAGGAAACGACCTGAAACTGATAGAGTGGAGGCGATAATTACCGAATCTAAACCTCCTTCTTCCTTTGTGTCTCCTCTTATCAAGAAACAAAAGCTTTTGACCGAGATGGGTAGTAGCATTGACCAGGATGTTACTAATGTCATGCAGGAGCCTGGGGAATCCCGACCGACTCCTGAGTTCAAATTTTGGGAGAACAGCTTCTACAGGGCAAGGTTTTTATATGATCACCTGAACGCCGACGGGGATGTCGCAAAGGTGAAGTCGTTTGGTCCTCAACAGTTGACCGCCAACCAAGGGGGCTTATTTGATACGGAGTGTCGTGATGGTACGTGCTTTGTTTGAAGCCGATGATGATTCTGAGAAAGTCGAGCGTTGTTTATCCCAGGAGGTGGCCGAACTGAAGGAGGCCTTGAAAGTCTAGGCGGAAAATTTTGACGAGAAAAACTGGCAATTTACCAAGAAGTTCAAAAAATCGGAGGAGGAAGTGGAGAAGTTGAAGAAGGATAATGATAACTTGAGTAGGGATAACGAAGAACTCAAGGCTTCACTGGAGGAAGCTCGACTTGAGATCCTATATGCCGGTGATGAGGCTTTTGATAAAGCTAAAGAGAAAGCCTGTTTTGTAGCCCGACCTAAATGTGGCTGAGATGGATTTCTTCAAGGTTATCCGGGACGATTAGTTGGTCGATCCAAACTCTAATATGTCAGATGCTGAAGGGATATTTGAGAGGGAGTCCCCGACGCAGCACACCGATAATGATCTTTTGAACTAGCCCAACCAGTGATGTTTTATGTAATCTATTTGTTTGTTTCCGAAGCCCCTGGCGGCATATAAAATGACTTTGGCCCTTGTGGCTTTGTTTGTAATATTTTGAAGCCCCTGGCGGCGTGTACAATGATCCTAGTCCTCGTGACCTTTGGTTCTATACTTTTTTTTTATTTTGCTAAATTAACTGTCTCGTCTGTGTTTTACGTTTCACCCGAGTTGTTAATAACCGCAGCCTAGCTCGGAGCTGGATTTCTGTGCACCTTCCTTGCTAAAACCTAGGTATTAAATGCTTTTTGATATTACCTATTTTTGCGCCCTTTCTTGAACTTCTATATAAGGGGAGGTTAAGGAATTTCTGCTCCTAAGATCTTCCTCTCTTTTTAGTCATGGATAAGACCAAAGGTGAAAAAATATCTGGCGTCTCGAAGCCACGGGATACGAGAAAGAAGATAGGGGTAGCTTCAGAATCCTCCAGGGAGACAAAGCATTCCACTGAGGATGCTTCTCGATTTGAGAAGAGTCAGGACATGAAGACTAGGTCACAGTCTTTGAAGGCCAAAGAGGCAGTTATGGAGCGTGATTCTGATGTCGTTGCTGATGAGGACTGGGACGAATATTGGTGTGAATACCTCCGTTTGGAGGGTCACAAATTTATTAACTAGAAACAATGTTTTTTTGTGTTTGCATTCTATAATTGCTCCGTTTAATCATTAATAAAGAGTTTTCCTCTCTCCTTATGGTTTCTGTTGTGTTGGTTTATGCTTTGTGCCTATAGTGGCATTTTTGTTTTTGTGGCCATTAAAGCCTTTCAGTTTAAAATTATGCATGTTATGCTTTTTGTATAAATTTTCATATGTCGAATGGTTTCTCTATAAGGATTTACGTATTGTGGGGTTTTGCTTCGGACGGGAAACCCGTGTGACATGCCGAAACGTTCTGGGCTCTAAATTGTGCATGCGACCGAAGTGTCAACATGCGATTGGCCGGCTTGGTTTTTTGTCGCCTTGGTTAAAACTGTCGTGACAACGTATATTGTGGTTACTGCAGCAAGGTCCAGGATGGCCTTACCATCTTGATAAAAAATGCTCAGGATGACACTTATTTTGACATTGTGACAAGGTCCGCGATGGCCTTGTCGTCTTTGTCAAAGCAATCGCGATGACGTTCACTTCGACATTGCGAAAGGGTTTGTGATGGCCCAAACGTCTTGATCAAAGAAGTCGTGATGACGTTCATTTTGACATTGCGACAAGGTCCACGATGGCCTTGTTGTCTTTGTCGAAGCAATCGCGATGACGTTCACTCTGATATTGTGAAAGGGTCCACGATGGCCCAGACGTCTTGATCAAAGCAGCCGTGATGATGTTCACTTTAACATTGCGACAAGGTCCGCGATGGCCGTACCCTCTTTGTCAAAGTAGTCGTGATGATGTTCACTCCGACATTGCGAAAGGGTCCGCGATGACCCAGACGTCTTTATCAAAACAGTCGTTAAGAAGTTCACTTTGACATTGCGACAAGATCCGTGATGGCCTTGCCGTCTTAGTTGAAGCAGTCGCGATGACGTTCACTCCGACATTGCGACAAGGTCTGCGATGGCCTTGCTGTCTTTGTCGAAGCAGTCGCGATGACATTCACTCCGACATTGCGATAAGGTCTGCGATGGCCTTGCCGTATTTGTCGAATCAATCGCAACGATGTTCACTTTAACATTGCGACAAGATTCGTAATAGCCTTGTCGTCTTTGTTGAAGCAGTTGCGATGATGTTCACTTTGATATTGCGAAAGGGTCCGCGATGGCCCAGACATCTTGATCAAAGCAGTCACAATGACATTGCGACAAGGTCCACGATGGCCTTGCCGACTTCTTGTCCCAGCAAATCTTTCGTCCTCCCGTCTCCCCACTATCGTTTGCTGTAAAATTTCTTTATTTGAAAAATTGTTGTTCGTTGTTAGCCGGCAGGTTGGAGGTTCCTCATTAAAAAATCTAACCAGGAAAAAGAGCGCATCTTCCATCCCTACCTTATTACAAACTTCTGACTGGCTCATGGCACTATAACAACCTATTTTACATCAAAAACCCTAAAACACAATTAAAAATTTAGTCTCCTGTCGTAGCAAGAAAATGCTTATTCATTTGGAACGGACCGGTGACTCCTTCAAAATCTTCCGAGTTGACACCTGCGTTCCCCCCCGGATTCTCCATCCCCTTTAAGATGTACCGGAAGGCGAGTTCCCAGTACATCCTTCACATGATTTCCTAGTTTCCTTCGGGCACAACCTTCTTTTTGTTGCCCTGGAATGTGTTGGGCTTCCTTTTCCTGCAGATGAAGAAAAAGCGCCGCTTACATAGGTCGATAGCTTACCACGTTGGATTAGGGCCTCAATTTCTTTCTTGAGTTGTACGCAGTCTTTGGTGTGATGGCCGCTCAATCGATGGAACGAGCACCACGGCTCCTTCCCGCTGGTCGCCGCCTTCTTGTTGGCCCGAGGTGGTCTTATCACGAGACCCAGACGATCCACTTTTCGTAGGATGTCTGTCCTTCTAGAATTGAGGGGAGTAAATGCCCGCTCCCTTTTCCAACATTGTTTTCGGCTTTCCTGCCGCTGTGCCATGGGTTGCTTATCCCTCCGAGGATTGTCTTTATTTGGTTTGGGGAGATTCCTCGGAACGCAGGGATGGTATCTTTCCTCGCTGCTTGCTCCTTCCAGTATGCTGTAACAGAAAAGGTCTATTGACTCTTTCATGACAACATTTTGCACTTGAATTGGTGGCCCCTCCAGACCGCCAATTTGAGTGTTATCATGGGAAGCCCCGGCGGTATGCAGCGTTCTCCCGCCAAAAGAGGCTTAGTATTCCCGGGCGTGTCCAGCAAGCCCCGAGCTATTGTTGAGCGGGGTATTATCGAGCGACTCCCCTTGTCTGCATATCGGAAAGGATTGACTCACTTTCCACACCATATCAGAATATCCCAAGACGGAGGCTCTCGGGAGACTTGTGTACCAATTCAGTGCCTTATCCTTGAACGTCCCCAGCATCAGAACACATTTGAGGGCGCCTGTGGCCCCAAGCGCAATGGCCTGATTATCAATGGCTCAGACGTGTTGCTCGGGGTCCGTCATGCCGTCAAAAGTAGGCAATGGGGGGAGTTTGATGTCTTCCAGGATTCCCTATACCCATACAGCATCAGACAGAGGCTGGAAATAAGGTGAATCATGCATGAGACAATTCTCCTTGGGCATCTGCGATTGAAGGAATTACACGAAACCCTGCAATGACTCATTCTGCTGTTTCAAGGCCTCTGCCATGGTAAGCAAATGGGCAATGCTAAAAAGGGTGTTTCCTTCCATGGTAAATTGTTTGGTTTTCTTCGATGTCAAATGTGAGTAAGTTTGTGTGTGCTGCCTGGGAAAGTCTTACTAGGCCCCACGGTGGGCGCCAAATGTTCGTGTAAAATACTTTTGATTACCTCCCGGAAGAAGATTCCGGCGAGGTCATACAGGAGTTTGTGATTTATAACTATAGGGATTTGAGCAGCACAGCTGATGCGAGCTCAAGATAAAAGGATGTCTTGCTTATCCCTTAGTTGGGAGCCATATTTATAGCTGTTGGAGCTATTATTGCTCTCAATGATGGAGGAACCTTGGATTTCCTCCATAATGAGCGAACCGTTATAGCTCCCGCCGTTTTGGTCTTTAAAGAATTGTAACTTCCATAACGGTGAAGTCCTTTATCATAATGGCGACGGTTACAGATGTCCTAGGTTGATCACGCCGGGCTCGTTTGGTTCCTGTGTCCGCCGTGCTGTAGGGACTACCGGGCTTGGCTGAGTGTCCAAGCCGGCTTGTGGGATCCCTCCGTGTTGATGGGTGATACTGGACTAATACCTTTTTCCGGATCTGCCCTATCCTTTTGCTTTGGACCAACTTGCCTGAGCGGCTCAATCATTCCAAATATGTATATATATATATATATATATATATATATATATATATATATATATATATATATATATATATATATATATATATATATATATATATATATAAATTGTTTATTGAAAGAGAAGATCATTTTCATCTTGAAAATTCAATTCAAGAAACAACTTTGTTAATTTTTATACAAGTGTGTATATTGCTTTTCATCATAGTGTGTTGGTGAAAGGTGTTTATAAACAGGAAGTAGTGTACTTTCTTTTTTGGAAAAATGTCATTTGAATCAGGGTAATTCAAAGTCCACCGTAATTGTTGATATTTTTGTGAAATCAAGGAAGTGGTGTGCTTATTTGTTGTTGTTAGAAGATTGTAAGAGAAGTCTTAATGGTATATTTGTACAAAGATCTAACAATAATGAAAAACTATCACGGGTGTGAGGGACTAGATGTACCTTTTGATGATAATGAGAACTAGTATACATTATTGTGTTCTTTATTTTGATGTGTTTAAATTATGCTCTTTACTTCATAAGTTCGTCAACATATTTCTGGAAAAAAAATAACAATATTAGAACATTTCTAAAATAACGGGAAAAAAATATTGCAAATCTAATTCACCCCTCTTTTAGATTGCACTTTAAACTTACAACATTTTCTATTGGTAAGTTATTAAAAAACCTTTCAATTTGATTTTAATTTTTTAATATATATTTTAAATATTATTAATAAATTATAGTTAAATATTTAATGGTTTATCATACAAAGATTTAATTTATTACTAAATTTTTGATGAAAATTATCTCTTCTTTTTATAAAAAAATATATTATTAATTTTATTTTATAATAATATATTAAAAAATTGGAAAAGGTAGTATTATTTGTTATCAAGTCATTTTAATTAAATAGATAATAAATTAGTATTTGAAATAATTAGGTTATACTATTAATTCCATATATAATTTAAAATTGTGGTCAAAATTGTAATTATTCTTAATTGTTATTAACCAGTTAAATAGAAAGTAATTATGTTTGAATTATTTATGTACCTTTTCATTAGAAGTCGTTTTGTCAAATTGAAACAAGACTTTCAAATTATTTATGAGGACCTTGAGCAAGATACTAAATAGCTATCTCACATAAAATCTTCTATATATAATATAATATGTGAAATTATAATACAAAACATTTTAGCTATATATCAAATTTTAAACTTTTATATTACTGGCTAGTGAAATTCTGGTATATCAGACTTCAGATGTCCCATGACATATCGAGACATCTGATTTGAACAAAACACATAGGCAAGGTATAAACATACTTACACAATACTAAAATGTAAACAGCATACCAGAATTGTTAACCCAGTTTGGTGTACAACAACACCTACCACTACAAGAATAACTGTAATTCTCCAGGGGCTAAACCCCTCACTAAAGGCAAAAACCCTCACAAATGCACAATTTGCGAGGGGACAACTCCCCTAGCAAAACAGGGGGTCGTAAATCAATTACTGAGGGGCTTTCCACTTCGCTAAATTGCCAGGGGCTATTCCCCTCGCTAAATGTCAAGTCAATATTCTCCTCTGCAGCTTACAAACGTAGGCACCAGCTAGCAGTCTGCAAGGTGCAGACCGCGTCAGATATTTTGCTTGGGGAATAGCCCCTCGCAAAATGCAGGATATATTTTTCTCTTTGCTTGGGGATTAGCCCCTGGCAAATTGTTTTTCATTTGAAAAAAAAAATAATTTACAAAATTATACCTAATAATTAAAATAAAAATAAAAATATAATATAATTTAAATTAAAATATATATAATAATAATTCAAATTAAAACGAAATTGTTATAATACATATAAATAATTAATATTTAAGCAAATATATTAAAAATGAAACTCCATACAAAATTACAATAATATTTAAAAATAAGTTCAAAATAGTTAACACAAATTGTTCCATACAAATTAAAATAAACTTAAATATGTAAATTTAATTATTCCCCCCATCTTGTTCCTCCTCTTCTTCATCAACTCCTCCATATCCACTAGTTCCTCCAAGTCCACCACCAATATTTTGTGAAGCAAAAAATTGATCAAACCTTTGTGCCCGCTCATTTGCAATTCGCATTGCTTCTTGATACTCTTGTGCCTGCCTCCTCATTTCTTCCTGAAATTCTCTCCTCATTTCTTCTTGTAATTCTCTTTCTCTTCTTTGCATTTCTCCTACATCTCTAATTGTTTTCTCTTCATCTCTTCAATTTCCAAATTTCTTGCTGCTACTTGTTGTGCTGCCTCAGTATTTGCCAAGTTTCTCACAGTTTCAAGCATTTCGGCGGTTAATATAGGTGGAGTGGATGATCCTTCTCCATCAGCATATCTCATTTTGAAATCTCTACTACGCCGCTTGATATTTTTGGAATATCCTCCAGTACAATACATTCTCCCATTTTTCTTCTTTCCACCTGAAACCTTATACCGAGTCTGAAAACCAATACTAGGGTCAACAGGATACCCCGGTGGTGGTTCAGGTATTTCAGGATGCTCTGACAACTTTATGGCAAGTTCTCTATCAAAATTCTCCAAAAAAAAAAACTAAATGTTATCATGATTCAAATGAAATATGTACATACAAAATAAATAAATAAAATATCTTTAATATAATAATAACTCGAGTGATTTTTGCGCGCTCGTCAATAAACTCTCCGTTTCTCTTGAGATGAGTCTCCATGTGGAGCTCATTAAGAAGTGGAGTTTTGCCTAATTCTTCACGCTAAATAAGTAAAAAAATTAATTATACATAATGCAGCATTTAAATAATAGATTTAATAAAAAATTAATAAATTTATGTACCATCGTTCGCGCAACTTCAGCCACACTAATACTTCCTGCTGTGTAGTTGCAACCATCAACTTTAGATGCTCTATTTTTCTTTGCCTGCTCAAATATTTCCTTAAACTTATCAGAATTCCAATGATCAATAAGCTTTGGGAATATTTCTTCTCCTATCCAACGTGGACGTGTCCCTTTTGCTTCCCATTTAAGTCTAACATTCCTCATGGTATCAGAAAACCGAGCAGCACATTTTGAGTGAAAGTTTTCTTTAATCGCGGCCTCATCTCTAACATCCCAACAACATTGCTCCTACATTGTTGTATGAATTTAAAAATATTAGATAAAGTAGAATCATGAATATCACAAAAATTGAAAAGGAAATGTCAAAATGAATAAGTAAATTATACCTGAAATGCCTGAAACCATTTTTCCTTATCATCTTCATGTACAGCTCCATAAGACGGCCAGAATTGTGTGTACTTCTCTTTAATAATCTTTGTTATGATCGATACTGCCTGATGTGAGGAAACAATTCTAAAAAACAAAATCTTGAGTTAGTATTGATTAAATAAAACTCATATTTTACCCCTGGCTAATTCCCCGGGCTATTCTAAGGATTTCTTGTAGTGTACTAAGGGGGCTACCAAGTCCGAAAGGAAATCCACTATTAGTAGTATCAATTCGAAGCTAAATAACCTCCGGTTTATAACTTCTCACTTAATCCCTATCCAATGCAACTTCTACCTAGAAACCTCCTAGATATGAGAAATCCCTCTCACTTCCAATCACCGCAGTGATTTTTCACAATAACAATCTCAGTTACTGATATTGACGGTCCTTTACCTCAATCTCCAATTACAAAAAATACTAGATTAAGAACCTCTTAATCAAGAATACTCGATCTTGGTTAAAAGCTTTGATCAAGAACAATAACAGAGAATTAGAACTCTATAACATCAGTCCTACTCTCATATCAACATGATATACGAGAGGATCACACATATCAACTCTCCTAGAGAGTGGCTTATAGACTCAACCCTATTAATATGAAAATTTACATTTTCGGGTGGTTCCTTTCCTAGGTTACAATGTTTCTATTTATAACCTTTTTTCCAATAGGATTTACACTTCAAATCATAATATATTAGCTGCTACAAATCTGCAAAAACTTCTGCATAAAAATAGGTCTTCAATCATAACTTTCCTAATTTATCTCCATAATTAGAAAGTGCATATTCTTCTTGATTCTAGCTTTAATCTTCCAGACCTTTAAAATCAGCGTCACATAGGACTGCATAATATTTCCAAAAAACTTTGCATCTGTTAAATCTTGAATCGATCCAATAACCCAGCACAAACAATCACAATGTTGAATGACTCTACATAGGATATCTTGTTCGACATGTTTCTTTAGATGATGAAACATTTTATCTCAACATGTTTCTTCATAAAATAGTACTTCTTGCTCAACATGTCCTTCTTAGCAAGTTCACACATCCTATTTAACATATCGTTGCTATATTTGTTTTACTAAAATTAATGCCAATCAACAAAATAGAGAACTAACAATCTCCCCTTTTGGCAAATTTTGGATAAAACAAATAAACAAAATATAACCCAGAATTACAACAATAAAAGGCTTACAAACATCAGCAATCTTCAGAAGCTACTGAACATAGCAATATCAACATGGAGGAACATCTCCTCACAATCATAATGATGTTAGGACATCATATTTGAGATCTTCTTCACAGCAGCTCCATTGCATCACAAAAACTCAACACCAAAGAACAACAACTTCATGATAAGGAGTAGAAAGTTCTGAAGTCATTTGGTGTATATGAGGAAGAAGATAGCTTGCATTTCCCCTCAACCCAAGAACCTTTTCTTGTAACAGATGGATAAATCTTCCTCATAAGTGTAAGTATAAGAGTGCGCCTAAGAGGGGGGGTGAATTAGGTTTTCAAAAATTTAATCGGTTTTATGAGAATACTTCTAATAATTTTTGGTTAAGTGTTTGAAGGTTTTTTTTAAGGTTCTTTTCTTTTCTTTGGTAATGGTGATGAATGCAATAAAGTGCGGAAAAGTAAAGAACGCAACGATATATACTGGTTCCCCTCACAATCCGAGAGTACTCCAGTCCCCTTTCAAACACGAAAGAGATTTCACTATAGTTAGAATTATTGTACAAGCCTATGCCTACTATCTAACCTATAGGGTGATCAAAGGTTCTTAACACCTTTAAGATCAAATCAATACTAATGTGAGTGAAGAACAATCCTCTTCAAACACAACACTTACTTCCAACAATCCTGGATAGTAAGGAGATAATACTTTTGAATTTATACAAGAGATTTAGATGAAATTTGTATAGCACTATCAATCTTGGATTGATCTTCTTCTTCAAATAAACAATTCTAACAATGAATATAAATGTTCACAATGTATGCATGAAACTTTGAATAGATTTCTCAATGAAAATGTGTATGGAAAGTTTCACTTGAAAATGAGAATTTATGAACACTTGAGAATATTGAAAGATGAAGAATATGGTTTATGAATTGTTAATGAAGAAGGTGATTTTTGAATATGAAAGATGTGTAATATATAGTGTGTAAAACACCTCTTCAAAAGGTTATTATTCCATGAAACAATGCAATGTTTAAAAGATATAAAGACAATTTCGTTTGAGTGTAAAATGCAATGGAAAAACACACTGGTTCAGTAGGAACCGGTTCCTGCCTGGGACAACCCGGTTCCTGCTGAACGTTACAGCAGAAAATTTGAATTTTGAACGTGGGAACCGGTTCCTGCATAGGGACAACCCGGTTCCCCATAGTAAACCACAGATTGCTGAAATTTGAGAATGCTGGGAACCGGTTCCCCCATAGGGACAACCCGGTTCCTAAAACCTTTATTTTGAATTTTAACTATGAAAAAGGTTTTAAATGAACTCTTTGATATATGAGACTTGTTCATGATTATGATATGCATGAGAGTATATTTTGTGAACAATTATATGTCAAAGTGAGTATTGTTTATACCTTTGCCATTTATTGCTTGATTCTTGAATCTTTATTATTTCTTCAAGACTTTGAAATTGTGTGTTCTTTGCTTAAGACTTGAGATCCTTTTTGCACATCCTTTATGAAAGCTTGATGTCCATATTGTCTTCATCAAAACAAACTATGCTTGAGATGCTTTGCAATTACATTCTCCCCCTTTTTGATGATGACAACCAAGACTTGAAAACGTTTTTGAAGAGAGTTGTTTTGTGCTTTTGAAAAAGTGTTTGAATCAATGCAAGGCTCCCCCTATGTTAGAGACTCCCCCTAAATCCATGATTCCTTGATTTATGGTGATGAGTTTCATTTGATAATTTTAACAATGGCCTGCATTTTCTTTGAAACAAAACAACAACAATACAAGCATATCCTTCTCCCCCTTTGTTATTATCAAAAAGGATGGGGAAAAAGAGAGAAAAATATATGAAATATAACACAATGTAAAGTACCAAAAGGTTAACACACAAATGAAATACTAGAAACAATACGAAACGGAGTTTTTTACGGTTACAACATAAAACAGAAATAGTCCTAAACATCACAAACATGATTGGAACATTGTCTAGAACATAAATAAAAAACTTAATAAATAAAAAGAAAACATGACATAGAATTTAAAGGAAATAAATTAGTCACTTTCATCCATGTGTTCTTCATCATCATCATCATCTTGTTCATCTTCTTCTTCATCACTTCCTTCCTCTCCCTCATAATGGGCTAAGATACGCCTTTGAGTCCGTTGAATTTCCCGCATTTGTCTTCTCATAAGGTTATGCTCATAGTTATTCTCCCTCTTGTTGTTATCAATGGATGTTTGAATAGAACAAAGCTTGGCAAACATCATATCCATTGTGTATCCACCTTCGGGACGTTGAGGATCTTGTGGCACGGCTGGCTCAAAATCAACTTTGTAAACGAATCGACCTTCACGATCCGTAACTATTCCTGTATTTTTAAGAGCAGTAGCGGTGGTGATGGCACACTCTTGTTCATCCATATTTTTCTTTGGTTCTCGTTGGAGGAGAACACCAGCATTCCGAACAATATGAGAGATGGCCCTTGCATAAGGTAAGCCTCCTTTAAGGGAAGCCATAAGCTGCATGTGGCGCATAATTGAAAGCGCCCAATTGACTTCAATGCCCCGCCTTAGAGCAAGCAAAACCATCAACTCGAACTCATTGACCCTGGAATGGTTAGAATTCTTTGGAAATAAAACATAAGCAATGATAAGATGGAGCATCCTATCACTCACCGATAAGCTTGAACCGAACATGTTAAACTTGATAGCAAGCTGTTGGCGAACTGACTCGCGTTGAGTTGGTCGGCACATATCCACAAAAACATCAATCTTACTATAGGGTTGCCAATCCTCCGGTATGTTACCTTGAAGGAGCACTAAGCCTTGAGATGGAATTCCTAATACTCTTCCAAATTCCTCAACATCTAAGCATATTTCCTTATTTGAAACTTTTGACAATAATGTAAAATCATCAAATTCATCGGTTACTATCCTAAGATTGTGGTAAAACTCTCTAACCAAATCCGGATAATAATCACCATGGTCAAGCACAAAATTAGCTACCCCTGCATTAGCTAGTCTACCCGGAAAATTGAAGCTGTGATTAGGGAAATCGGGTAGTTTACCGTATTTTGCCGCAAGGAGTTTTCGACTCCGGATGTTGAATGTGAGTCTCCGACTCTTGACCGTTGGTTGAATCTCTTGAGGATCTTCACTTGTCTCTCCCATTTTGTTCTTTCCCTTTGCACTTCTTGAAACTTTGGGTGCCATTGTTGAAAGGAGTTGAAAGTTAGGGTTTGGGATTTTAGGATTTGGTGAATGGAGAAGGATTTGAGTGATATATGTGAAAGAGTGGAGGATTATATAGTGTTTAGAGGTAGTGGGTGTTTTAATTTTGATAGTTATGGTGAGATAGTGGAGCTTTGAATGAGGTTGACAATGGATGAGGAAGGTTGAAGAAGATGAAGATGAATGTTGAATGAAGATAAATGTGAGTGAATGAGTGTAAATGTGTGGTGTAAATGATATAATGTGAATTAAATAGAAATAAGAAGTAAAATAAAATAAGAAAAAAATATATAAAACAACTATTCACGTACAGCCACAAAGAGAAAAAAAAAATCTGGAACAAGTACGTGGGAACCGGTTCGTCCCTACATGGGAACCGGTTCCTGAGACACAAAGAAAACACGCCTCTGGAAATTAGTATGGGGAACCGGTTCGTCCCTACATGGGAACCGGTTCCTGGAGTGAAAATTTCCAAAAACTTTTATTTTATGAAATATAAAGCATATATACCATATAAAATTATCAAGTCATAATAAATGAACATTTATAAAGCATTTTTTTTTTATCACATAAAATGTTGGAAACATGTACCTTTGATGTATGAACATATTTTAAACATCACCTTCGTCTAAAATTCCAAGCTCTCGTCGAATTTTGTAAAAAGATTCTTTTGGGAGAGGCTTGGTGAAGATATCCGCAAGTTGATTATGAGTATCTACAAAAGTGACTTCAACATCTCCTTTAAGCACATGATCGCGAAGAAAATGATGTCGAATGTCTATGTGTTTAGTTCTTGAATGCATGACTGGATTCTTTGTAATATTTATAGCACTTGTATTGTCGCATCGAAGAGGAATGCATCCGAGATCAAGTCCGTAGTCACGAAGTTGTTGCTTAAGCCAAAGAATTTGTGCACAACAACTACCCGCTGCTATGTATTCTGCTTCGGCCGTACTAAGAGCAACACATGCTTGCTTTTTACAAGCCCATGATACTAATGCATTTCCAAGAATATGACAAGTACCACTTGTGCTTTTACGATCAGTTTTACATCCTGCATAATCCGCGTCAGAATAACCAATTAAATTGCAAACACTACCTTTAGGATACCATAAGCCAACGTTGGTTGTTCCTTTGAGATACTTCATGATCCTTTTAACCGCCATAAGATGTGATTCCTTTGGATTTGCTTGAAAGCGAGCACAAAGACAAACACTAAACATTATGTCAGGACGGCTTGCCGTCAAATACAATAAAGAACCAATCATACCTCGATACTTGGTAATATCAATTGGAGTACCGGATTCATCTTGATCAACATATGTACCGGAGCCCATTGGAGTATTCATTGCTTTGCAATTATCCATATCAAACTTCTTCAATAGTTCTTTACAATATTTGGATTGATTGATAAAGATTCCATCTTTGAGTTGCTTAATTTGTAGTCCAAGAAAGTAATTCATCTTTCCCATCATAGACATCTCGAATTCTCCTTGCATCATCAATGAGAATTCCTCACACATTTCTTTGTTAGTTGATCCAAAAATGATATCATCAACATAGACTTGAACCAATAAAGTGTTACTCTTGATTTTCTTAATGAACAAAGTTTTATCAACCTTACCCTTTTCGAAACCCTTTTCACACAAAAAATTGCTAAGTCTATCATACCATGCTCTAGGTGCTTGCTTTAATCCATAAAGAGCCTTTCTCAACTTAAAGACATGTGAAGGATTTTTGAAGTCTTCAAATCCCGGGGGTTGTTTGACATAGACTTCTTCATTGATGTAGCCATTTAAGAATGCGCTCTTGACGTCCATTTGATAAAGCTGAAAATTTAATGAACATGCATAAGCAAGTAAAAGACGGATAGCTTCTAACCTTGCAACCGGAGCAAATGTTTCTTCAAAGTCGATTCCTTCTTCTTGATTGTAACCTTGGGCCACCAATCTTGCTTTGTTTCGAACAATTATACCATTCTCATCAAGTTTGTTCTTAAACACCCATCGAGTACCTATGATATGTTTATTACTTGGTCTAGGAACAAGTTCCCAAACTTGATTTCTTTCGAATTGATTTAATTCTTCTTGCATTGCATTTATCCATTGATCGTCTCCTAAGGCTTCATCAACTTTTGAAGGTTCAATTTGAGAAACAAAAGCCATGTGTAAGCAAGCATCTTTGAGATTTAATCTTGTTGCAACTCCTTGACTAATATCACCAATAACTTTATCAATAGGATGATCTCTATGAGTTCTCCATTCTTTTGGTAGATCATTGGTGTTTGATTCTTGTTGTACACTTTCTTGTTGTACTTCCGGTGCCTTCTCAATTATATCATTTGAAAGTTCTTCCGGTGCCTTTACAATTGTATTATTTGAAGGTTCTTCCGGGGGTAAATCTAAAGGATCATCATCATCACAAACAACTTCTTCCTCTTTGGAAGTGTTAGTCTCATCAAAAGATACATGCATGGATTCTTCAATAGTTAAAGTTCTTTTATTATAAATTCTATATGCTTTACTAGAAAGAGAATAACCAAGAAATATACCTTCATCGGATTTCTCATCAAACTTACCAAGATTGTCTTTGTCATTGTTGAGAACAAAGCACTTGCATCCAAAAATGTGAAAGTGAGCAATGTTTGGCTTTCTTCCTTTGAAGAGTTCATATGGAGTCTTCTTTAAGATAGGTCTAATGATTACTCGATTTCCAACATAACATGCCGTACTAACCGCATCCGCCCAAAAATATTTAGGAAGATTTGCATCACTAAGCATTGTTCTTGCAAGTTCCACTAGAAACCTATTTTTCCTTTCAACTACTCCATTTTGTTGTGGAGTTCTTGGTGCTGAAAAATTATGAGAGATACCATGTTCTTCACAAAATTCTTCAAATGATGCATTTTGAAACTCTCCACCATGATCACTTCTTATGGATACAATCTTTAATGATTTCTCATTTTGGATTTGTTTTGCATACTTCTTAAAGGCTCTAAAAGCATCACTTTTCTGCACAAGAAACAAAGTCCAAGAATATCTAGAATAATCATCAACAATAACTAAAGCGTATACATTACCTCCGAAGCTTCTTGTCCTTGATGGACCAAATAAATCCATATGTAACAATTGAAGTGGTCTTGTTGTAGTCACCACATTCTTTGGTTTGAAAGATGATTTGGTTTGCTTTCCCTTTTGACAAGCATCACATAGTTTATCTTTGACAAACTTTATCTTAGGTAAGCCAATGACAAGATCATGTTTGGTTAACTTATTTAAATGATCCATATGAATATGGGCTGCTCTCTTATGCCATAACCATGATTCATTATTGTTTACCAAAAGACATTTTACTTTCAAAGATAAATCATTTAAAGAAATCATAAAAATGTTATTAATTCTTGTACCTTTGAGTTTTACCTCATTGGTGACTTCATCGATGATCAAACATTCTTCCTTAGTGAATTTGATCTTGAAGCCTTTGTCACAAAGTTGGCTAATGCTTAGAAGATTATGCTTTAGTCCTTCAACATAAAGAACATCTTCAATGGATGTGAAAGGTGGTGCACCAACTTTGCCTTTGCCAAGAATTCTTCCCTTATTGTTGTCTCCATAAGTGACAAAACCCTTGGCCTTTAACTTTAGATCTGAAAATTGGTTTAAGTCACCCGTCATATGCTTTGAACAACCACTATCTAGATACCATAGGTTTGAAGTGGTCTTCAAGCATACCTACAAAACAAATTAAGTTTTGTTAGGTACCCAAATGGCTTTGGGTCCATCATAGTTAGTTCCTTTCTTCACCCATACATAATGTCCACTAGGAACACTAAAGTTCCTTACATAACAAGCATTGGGTGTGTGACCAATAATACCACAATAAAAACAAGTAGGTTCGAAGTTACTTCTATATCTAGGAGGATAAGATTTCTTCTTAATAAAGTTCTTCCTTTTAGGATAATGTTGCATTACTTTAGGCTTAATCACTTTCTCTTGAATTGGTTGGTTACTAGCTTTGACAAAGATAGTCTTGTTGGATGTTGGTTTATCAAATTTAGAGAAACCAAGTCCGCTCTTATCATTGGAGTATCTTTGTGTGCTAAGAACATTTTCCAATCCAATTTGCCCTTTTTCATATCTTTCTAAAACACGTTTTAATTGGACAATTTGGAAGGAAAGTGATTCACAATTCTTGCATGCAACATTATCTTCTTGAACACTAATCATTTTTTCTTTGTCATTTTTATGTTCTTCTTCAATTATCTTAACTTTCTCTTCTAAAGATGATATTATCTTCTTTTGAGATGAGATAGTTTTATAGAGAATTTTACACTCATTTAACAATTCATTTATTGCACCTTGTGCACCATTATTAAAAAGAGAATCATCGTAACTAACCTCGCCTTCTTCATCATCGGAGTGGTGTGATGCCATCAATGCTAGATTTGCACTTTCGTCACTATCGGAGTCCGATGAAGAACTTACTTCATTATCTTCCCATGCTATGTAGGCCCTTTTCTTTTTGAATTCATTCTTGCCTTTGAAACCATTCTTCTTAGAAAGTTTTGGACATTCCGGCTTTATGTGTCCTTGTTTCCCACATTCATAGCATGTTACTTCTTGTGATGAAGTGGATGCTTCTTTATCTTTATGCTTTGAGAATTTCTTCCTTTTGACAAAGTTAGCATTATCAATATTATTTTTATTACCAAAAAATTTGCCTAACCTTTTTACAAGAAGCATGAAGTTTTCATCTTCATCCGATGTATCTTTCATTTTGCTTTCCTTTGAATCTACCTTTAATGCAATGCCTTTGGATTTCTTCTCTAAGTTTTCATGCTTTTCTAATCTTCCAAGTTCCGTCTCATATTCTTGAAGTTTACCGAACAATGTTGCGGAAGTCATTCTAGATAGATTCTTTTTCTCGGATATCGCTGTTACTTTCGGTTGCCATTCTCTAGTTAAGGATCTGAGCACTTTAAGATTAAGTTCTTCGGTAGTGAGAGTCTTACCAAGTGCCTTCAAGTGATTTGTCAAATGTACGAATCGTTTTTGCAAATCGAGAATAGTTTCTCCGGGCTTCATTCTAAACAGTTCGTACTCTTGACTTAAAGTATTCAACCTTGATCTTTTAACTTCAGCGGTACCTTCATGAGTTTCTACAAGAGTATCCCAAATTTCCTTTGATGTTGTACATGTTGATATTCGGAAGAATTCATCCATACTAAGAGCACCATGAAGGAGACTGATCGCTTTTTTGTCAGCAAGAACCCTTTTTCTATCATTATCATCCCACGACGCTTTAGGTTTCTCCGATCCAACACCATTAACGACCGTTGTAGGAACATGGGGACCTTGTAGGACAGCCTCCCAAACTTCTTCTCCTTGTGCTTCTAGATGAGCCTTCATTTGGATTTTCCAAAAGTCAAAATATTCACCACAAAACAATGGAGGCTTGTTGTTAGAACCACCATCTTTGAAAACCGGTCTTTGATTTGCGGAAGCCATTCTGGATCTTTAGGAACAAGTTACCTATAACTTGCTCTGATGCCAAATGTAAGTATAAGAGTGCGCCTAAGAGGGGGGGTGAATTAGGTTTTCAAAAATTTAATCGGTTTTATGAGAATACTTCTAATAATTTTTGGTTAAGTGTTTGAAGGTTTTTTTTAAGGTTCTTTTCTTTTCTTTGGTAATGGTGATGAATGCAATAAAGTGCGGAAAAGTAAAGAACGCAACGATATATACTGGTTCCCCTCACAATCCGAGAGTACTCCAGTCCCCTTTCAAACACGAAAGAGATTTCACTATAGTTAGAATTATTGTACAAGCCTATGCCTACTATCTAACCTATAGGGTGATCAAAGGTTCTTAACACCTTTAAGATCAAATCAATACTAATGTGAGTGAAGAACAATCCTCTTCAAACACAACACTTACTTCCAACAATCCTGGATAGTAAGGAGATAATACTTTTGAATTTATACAAGAGATTTAGATGAAATTTGTATAGCACTATCAATCTTGGATTGATCTTCTTCTTCAAATAAACAATTCTAACAATGAATATAAATGTTCACAATGTATGCATGAAACTTTGAATAGATTTCTCAATGAAAATGTGTATGGAAAGTTTCACTTGAAAATGAGAATTTATGAACACTTGAGAATATTGAAAGATGAAGAATATGGTTTATGAATTGTTAATGAAGAAGGTGATTTTTGAATATGAAAGATGTGTAATATATAGTGTGTAAAACACCTCTTCAAAAGGTTATTATTCCATGAAACAATGCAATGTTTAAAAGATATAAAGACAATTTCGTTTGAGTGTAAAATGCAATGGAAAAACACACTGGTTCAGTAGGAACCGGTTCCTGCCTGGGACAACCCGGTTCCTGCTGAACGTTACAGCAGAAAATTTGAATTTTGAACGTGGGAACCGGTTCCTGCATAGGGACAACCCGGTTCCCCATAGTAAACCACAGATTGCTGAAATTTGAGAATGCTGGGAACCGGTTCCCCCATAGGGACAACCCGGTTCCTAAAACCTTTATTTTGAATTTTAACTATGAAAAAGGTTTTAAATGAACTCTTTGATATATGAGACTTGTTCATGATTATGATATGCATGAGAGTATATTTTGTGAACAATTATATGTCAAAGTGAGTATTGTTTATACCTTTGCCATTTATTGCTTGATTCTTGAATCTTTATTATTTCTTCAAGACTTTGAAATTGTGTGTTCTTTGCTTAAGACTTGAGATCCTTTTTGCACATCCTTTATGAAAGCTTGATGTCCATATTGTCTTCATCAAAACAAACTATGCTTGAGATGCTTTGCAATTACAATAAGTGGTGGCATAAGAGAACCCTTTTGTAGCATAAGAGGAAACTTAAGGAAAAAATAACCACCACCCCTGATAACTCAGAACACATGTCACAATTGTGTTCATAGCTCATATCACAGGTCACAAACCAAACCCACACAGACACAGGATCAAACATCCTATTCGACATGTTCGTAGAACATCTAGAGGAACATAATCCAGAATGAACATCCGAGTATACCCTTTCTCCCCATTTTTAGCCACAAATTAACAAAGAAGCCCTTCACAAAACTAGACCCAAACAGAACTCACCCATATTTGAACAAAAGCCATAAGGACTATGTGAACACCAAACACTTACAAGGTTAAAGAGGACAAGAGTAGCCTCTATAAATAACTGAGTATTTACGTAGGAAATAATGATCCTTGATTTTGACAATGGTCTCGGTCAAAAAAAGCGTTATTTTAGGAGAAAAAAATTGCCACCAAAATCAACGTGCACCGTCCAAAACAACTTTGAATGTCTTTATTGTCTCTGGACTTATTCTTTTGAGAAGAAACAGTCTCAATACATGCACATGCATAGTCAAACATTTTCTAGACTCTCTTGTGAAACGTGTTTGATTAACCTGTCCATAATATTCCCTTATTGCTCTGAAGGAAAACATGTCCTGAACAAAGTCCTGACATCCAGTCAGACATTGTCTGCTTGCTATTGTATTTTCAACACAAACCAAAACTACTTCAGCCAAATACCTTAAATGTTTCACATAATATCCACCTATTTGAAGCATAATCCTAATGTCTTCCACTGGATTCTATGAATACTCCCTGTGTCCAGCTGTTGCACCCAAAAATTTGCCCTCATGCTTCTTATCTTTCCGAATGCCATTCAAACTCGAATGAGCGTGATGGTCTAGCAGTTATATAGTGGAGTGCAAGAGTGAGAGGTTATGAGTTCGAATCTTACTTTCTAACATTTTAGACATTTTTTCACTTTATTTATTTGTTACTAACTTGATTTTCATTTATGTTAAAAAACCACAAAAAAAAAAGTTTTAATCATTTTATTTTTAACTTTTGTTTTAAGCTTTATTTTAAAAAAAAATTCTTCACTTTTTTCCATTTTTATTCACAAAAATAACTAAAAATTATTATAAAATAAAAGAGAAGCAAATAAATTTTATTTTATTTTCATGAATTATATATATATTTTTACTTTCTTACTTTTTCCTAGTTTTTATTACTAATATTAATTTAGTAGTTTTTTTTTTTATGTTATTAGTAAATTTCAAAAACCTTCCAAAACATGTAGAGACAAAATCTCCAAGCATTTCAAAAATCCCAAGACAAAATATCAACAAAATTGAAGAGAAGATTAAAGTGGTGGACAAATGTCATAATGCTAATAATTTGGTTGTTCTATACCATTTGTGACTTGATTTGGAGACTATAAAGAGAGGTATAAAGAACATATTTCTCCAACTAACAATTGCCAACTAATTCACACGTACAAAATTCCACACTAACAATTCACTCCTAATTTTTTCCAACCCTTATACTATACTAATTTTTTTCCATTCACCTACACCACGTACAAAGGCTTTTTTATATACAAAACATGTACATCATCCCAAGGTAGCCATGTTTCAAATCTCACATATTCATGAACCAAATTTAAACCAATCCATCATCCTCACTAGCTTTCATTCATAAAAGACGAACCTTCACATAATTCATTCAACATCATCATAATTTCATGAAATCATAACAACAACAAACTTCCATAAACCAAAGCTTTACAGCTCCGATCACCACAAAAACCACTCTCAACACTTACAATATTATTTTTTTTTGTTTTTTTGTTGTGTTGCTGTTTTTATCTGTTGTACAGGAAAAAGAAGAAGAAGAGACGCGAAGCATCTGCTGGCTATCACCGTCACACCGGCAGGACACTCTGATGAACCAGCGACGCTTCCACTTCCAAGCGAACAATCGCTCTCCTCCGACGCCACAGATTCGGTCGTCCAACGTCACCGCGAGCTCCGCCGCCCAACTTGCAACCAAGACGACCTGGGTTCTACTACTCCCAGTGTCCAACATCTTTTGTTTTGTTCTTTTTATTATTCCTTTTTCATCCTTATTTTTTTATTATTTACTAATTAACTTTATTTGTTTTAATCAAATAAAAATCACAAATACTAAAATCATTAACTAGTAAAAGTAATTAAAACAAAATAAAATAATATTAGATTTAGTTAAACTAATTTAATAACCTTTATTTTTTCTATTTATTAAAAATTTCATAAAATCAAATAAAAGTTAAATTAGGTTTATAGTTAATTTGACTTTTATTTTGTACATAACTAGGATTAAATTTATAAATATTATTGTATTTAATTTTTTTATTTATTTATTTTTGTTTAAGTCGTAAAAATCATAAAAAATTATTATTAATTTTAGATTAGTTCTTTTAATTTAATTTTCTCTATTAATTTGTAAATAACTAAATTAATTTTGTAAAAAATGTGAATTTGTTTAATTAGGTATTTTTAATTAAAACTATATAATCATTATTTTATTTTTAGGATTTTATGTAAATATTTGTTTTAATTTTGAGATTAATTTATTCCTCTTAAATAATATAGGATATAATTAGTTTAATTACTAAAAATCCTAAAACACATTCTTCTAAATAAAACAAACATCAAAACTTTCTTCTAAATGTTATTTTTTATCGTTATTTAATTTTCTTAGAACAATTGTATAGGCGCCAATACTTTGTAATAACTTTAATTAAGTTTTATATTCTCGCACTCCCCATTTTTATTGTACCCCCACCCCGAAGCCTTGTAAGAGTTAGGATTTATTTTCTGCTTTTACTTTCTGTATGTTATAATTTGTTAGATGTATGTTTAATTAGGGTGTGTATGGCAAGATAACAAAATCGAACAATAGCTAACCTAATACAAGATTAAATACTCGAATTTAACACATTTGCACGCACTCACCTCTAGGGTTTCCCCTCTTTGGGTGCCTTTCGAAAATAACGATCAAGTACCACAAACGTAAAGGTACTTTAGAAAAACGATGACCCTCGAATTTATCGTCATAAAAAAGATCATAGTCCCTCGATGTCCCTCGGAGTTGCCTACGGTAAATGATCTCGTCCCTCGAAAAAAATGATGATAGTCCCGCTAACTTGCTAAAATATCTCTACCTGTTGTCTACTTTGACTATAGATGACCCTTCGATGGCCCGTACATCCAATAAAAGGAATTACCTACCCACAAATGGTATGGTTAGTCCTAAGGATGGTAAAAAGGATAGAAAAGACCAAACTTAGGGTAAGTTACTTTTAATTTGCCTGCTCAATCAAAAAACAAATAAAAAGGTTTTTTCACACCACTCTTTCAAAAATAAAGGCTACACTTTCATTACAAGTTAAAGTCCTTTTTCAAACCTTTTTTTAAATGCACCTTACACTTTCAAGATTTTTTTTAAGCAAACAAACGAAAATGGGCTAAGAAAATTAAGAGCCCGTACATAACTACAGATGAAAAGGGTGCTTACACCTTCCTTTTTCATAACTTACCCCCCGAACCCAAGTTTTCTTTCAAAGGTCTTTTTTCTGTTCCTTTTACCTTTCCTAAGTAAGTTGGATAAAATAAAAGTTGGTGGCGCCTCTTACTATCCGCAACATTTTTTAAAAGTCAATTTTCCCACTGTATTACAGAACTGGCGACTCTGCTGGGGATATTTAAAGAAAGAGGGGTTACCTTAGAGCTTAGATCACTAATATTTGTTTGTTTTGCTTGCTTTATTCTTCAAGGTTGTTTTGGGCTTTGAATGGAAGATGAATCCTATACCCGGATTCGAGTGCACCTTAAGATAGGAAGTGACATAGTTATGGCGACCTCCCTAGTGCATGCTTGGGATTGGTCAATATGAGAGTTCACGCTTAAGTTAGGCCTCCATGGTTATGTGCGTACTTCTCTTGCATGAGAGAGGTTTATGTATATACCTTGGGTGCGTCGGAGCTTAAGGATCTTTAGTTACCCTTTAACCCATCTTGGCTTTTAGGAACATAGTGGAAGGACTATTCTTGATGCATGTTGAGCTATAGTCGCGACCCGATACTACACTCAGATTCTCACGTAAGGTATCATTGCATGATATGAATGTATCATGTTCGAGGGTACCTTTAGAGGGGCTGATCATTCTGAGTAACTTTTAGAACCCTGTTACTAATTTCATCATTATCTTTAGAAGTACCTCTGGGAAGGGTAGTCACCTGGTCATACTTCATGCAAGGCTTTAAACCTAAGGACTCTTGTGTGACTGGTTTGTTATCTAACCACTTGATTTCCTTGCAGGTTTTGTTTGTAGGACTTACTTGTCCATACTACCTTATGCTTTTACATAACATGTTAACTAACCTTTTTCAAAGATCTTAGGAATTTAGGGCGCACGATTTCAGGTGCTATTATAGGAGGACTATCAAAAACAGAATTCCTATCAAGGGGCAAGAGGATTAATTTTTTTCTAGCCATATGTCTTCCAGTTCAGAGGTACAGTACCTATCAAGGGGAAAGATGATTTATTTTCCTCTAGCCATATGTCTTCAAAATAAAAAGTACAATATCTCGAATCAGAGGCTATGACCCACTGGATATGGTGAGCTTGATTCTCATAGAAGGACATCCAAAAAATGAAAGCTCTTCAGACAAAGCTGCGGCCAATTTAATATCTAAATGTCGTGAACTAAATTTCATAAAGATCCTTGAAAACATTGCATATGCATTTACATACATATCTATTGCATAACAGGTTTCCACTATAGGTTTCTCATCTTCTCTCGTTGTTTAAGCTCAGAATGCCCAACTCCAAAAGATGGTTATGAATTTGTCCAAGGGGTAAGAGGATTTATTTTCCTCTAGCCAGATGCTTTCAAAATCAAAAGTACAATATCCCAAATCAGATGCTATGACCCACTTGATAGGGTGAGCTTGATTCTTATAGAAGGACGTCCAAAGGTTCAGATAACGCCTGGTTGGTTTTCCACTATGGGGGCCCTTGGCCATTCGATTGATGATTGTCAGCCGTTCAGAGACAAGGTTCAGGACTTGATTGACACGAAGGTTATCATACTCACACCTGCAAGCCAGATTTGAAGTTCCCCTTTGACTCAACGGATCTTCTAAAGCAATCAGTCCATACGGAGAGAATCTCCTCAACATTGGCAATTCTTAAATCATCATCACGCATTTTCATGTGTAATATTTCTTGTTTTGTTCAACATTATTTGCATTCAAAATTTGTTAGTTTTCGAGCTATCGTAATAATGCATTGGACATGTTTGTCTTGAAAAAAAATCCTTTCGCTTTTGCTCTGAGATGTTTTTCTTTACGTGTGATACCAAACTCTCGCTGATAAAGCATGATTACTCCGAAGGGAGAATGACGAACACGTAATACTTATAACCTCAATTAATGTGCTTTCGAGTAAAACCCTGTTGATGATGTACATGCATTGTTTCAAATCCCTAAACATTGGAGATTTAAGGAAGTTAATCCCTCAGTAACCCCTTTGAGCCTTGAAGTAGGAGTTTCTTTTCTATACGAAAAAACCCTCACATTTAACCCAGGGGCAGGGTAGTGTTCGATTAACATGATTGAGCGTTCAAAATTCATCAGGAGCACGCATCTAAGGATACAACAATGGTTATCTTTCAAAAGGCTGAGGAAAGTAAATACCACAATGGTTATCCTTAGTCAGCTAAGAAATGAGGCAGTCACAATCTTTCCAACAAATCGAAGACGTCTCAGGATCATACAACTTGTTCAAAAAATAAAAAAGAATAAAAAAAGAGAAAAGAAAGCCCGCTAAGTCAACAAACTTGAAAACAATTGACTTAGGCAAAAATTAGGGCACATGTGATAAGCGCCCTTCACAAAATTCCTTGGATACACATGATGTCTCATCTCAAACTCCAAAAATTCTTAGTTTGCTTTAAAGCTCTACTAAGATCCAGACTAACAAACTCTCTCCTAGAGTTACTTATTGTAGAAGAAAAAGACCTCAATTTTTTTTGATCAAATCACACCATCTGACAAAATTCCTCTGCCCTTACATCCACTAGCAATTGCTGAAACTAATGCAGTCTTTAACATAGTAGTCATGCATTCACCAGGCATACTACTATAGACACGATCAAAATCTCCACATTCTAATCCACACAATAAAAAATGCTTCTTCTAACAATAAAGATGAGCATCAAACTCCACATCCATAAATGATGATAGAGAATCACATATGAAATTTTTAATCTCAACCATTTATGTTTAAATCGAATGGTTAATAATTATTCCTACCATTTAACATTCTCACTTGATATGCCCCATATATATATATATATATATATATATATATATATATATATATATATATATATATATATATATATATATATATATATATATATATTAAGTTTGAAAATTTTAGTTTTTGTGACATATTTAATCTATCTTATTTATTAGCACTAAAAATATTAATTAATCTATTTTTAATTTTTAACAAAGTTAATAATTTATTTTATTTGATTGAACATTAATAGTCGTGCAGATGACAAACTTTTTATCTTATGGGTCACGACAAACATAATTTATTTTATTTTAGTCAACAATTGTGTTTAATTGAGAAACAAAATTTTCAATTTCAACTGTCCTTTTTTTTTATTCTTTTGTATATTTATTTAATATAATTGAGTTTACATTATTATCGTTCATTTTACAATCAAGTAAGTCATTTTAAATTTACACGTGTATCACTAAAATTATCAATTTATTATTGTATTCTAAGAAAACAATGAGAGTGATATCTGTAAATTATACTAACGACTGTGAATTTTATCATTGAAATTCATTATTTTTACAGGTCACTATCATCACAATATATATATAATTTTAATCAACAAAATATTTGTAAATATTTATAATTATGGTCTTGCTAACCAGTGCCCTTAGGGCAATGGTTAAGCATTCCAAAAAAAGAAAATATTTTATAGAAAATTTAATATTTCAATTTTCAAGGCATTAAATAAATAGATTACCGAGATAAATTTACTATTTTAAAGTCTTAACTATTGTTATGAGGACATTGGTTAACATTTCCCTTATAATTATTAGTGATATTTATAAATATTTATAGTTATTAAATATATTAGATTATTATGATGATAATTTGTTACATATTTATTTTAAAATAATGATAGATATTAGTAATTTTATAATATCAATTATATATTAACAACGATCAAACCTTATCGAATGATCTAAAATATAATTGAATATACCGGGGCAGAGGTAGGCTTCTACTAAAGACTCAAAATTAAAGTCTCAAAATTATTTTGAAATAGGTTAGGACCATCTTTATTTCATGGATGAATTACTAAATTAGGGTAAAAATGGAATTGATTCTTATATTAACATTAATTGAGGACCATTTAGCAAATAATTTGCCAAACAAACCCAAAGAAAAGAAGGAAGCAAAGAAGAATTCTCTCTTAAAATTTGACTAACCGTAGGGCAAGGGCTTGGAAGTGTTGTTGTTGTTGTGGAACTGAATTGAAGTGGAGGCTGAAGCAGAGAAAGAAAGGGTCGAAACGCACACCGGAAAGAACGAATCGTTGCCGTTTAACGCACACAAATCCTCCATGTGAGTTCAAGCTTTCCATGCCTCAATACTGTTAACATTTTACAGTTTTTTTGTTTGTTTTTCTCCATATAACCTAATTGTGTTACTTGATTGATTGAAAAAATGTATGAAGAAATTCAAGGTCTTGATTGCAAATATTGTTATGTTTAGTTGTTACCCATGGACCGCCTTAATGATAAGTGTCGGGGTTGGTTTCAGACACGGACACATACACACCTATTTCCAGAGGTGTCCGTGCTATAGAGGTTGTTACTGTCTCACTTTCCTTCATTAGGATTAGTCGTTTTGAGGGTTATCTTTCAATTTGAAATTATTTATATGTTGTTTGGTTGTGTACAATTTTATTGGTTCGGGTAATGAGTAAATTTTCTGATAATGTTGGATGACTCAGACTGTGGATTGAAGAAGACTAATTGCGAATATGGGATGGGACACCCACTGTTTTTTTTTGCAGTAAGCCCTTTGCGGTTCTTCTTCACAAGGTGGTTATGATGTCCTTCAATCATTAGAGCTGGCTAGGAATTGTAGAAAGCTGTGTACTTTTAGTGTTTTGCATAGCCCACCACCCATTCCGTACTCGCCCCTTTTGAACTGCCAAAACCAGCTTAGAACATGTGGAAAAGAAAAAGAATTCGTGAGCTATGGTATGCATATGCCTCTCCAGGACCACCCTAACCCTCAAGTTTCACGCTTTCTTCAAAAGGGCTTCTCGGAAATCACGGAAGGAATCGTTGGGAAAGCGTTGCATGCACTTTGCGTGACAGGTGTTTTTCAACTCAACACGTTCTATACAAATACGTTGATTAACATGTACTCGACGTTTGGTGACATAAAATATGCTCAACATGTATTTGATAAGATGTTGGACAGAAATGATGCTTCTTGGAATAACATGATGTCGGGGTACGTTCGAGTGGGTTGGTACCACGAAGCTATGAAATTCTTTTGCTATATGTTTGAAAATGGTGTCAGGCCAAGCAGTTATGTAGTTGCTAGTTTGGTGACTGCGTGTGATAGGTCAGGGTGCATGACTGAAGGGGCACTTCAGATTCATGGTTATGTTGTCAAATATGGTTTAATGTCTAATGTGTTTGTTGGTACTAGTTTGCTGCACTTTTATGGCACACATGGTTCGGTTTTTGAGGCTAATAAGCTCTTTGAGGAGATTGAAGAACCAAATATAGTCTCTTGGACTTCTTTGATGGTTTGCTATGCAGATAATGGGCATACAACAGAAGTTCTAAATATTTATCGTCATTTAAGACAAACCACGTTAATTTGTAATGAAAATACAATGGCTACAGTTATTAAAACTTGTGGAATGTTTGGCGATACAACCATGGGATATCAGATCCTTGGAGATGTTGTCAAATCTGGATTAGACACTTCTAGTGTCTCTGTAGCAAACTCCCTTATATCTCTGTTTGGTAATTATGATAGCGTAGATGAGGCGTCTTGTGTGTTTAATAACATGAAGGAACGGGACACTATATCATGGAATTCAATTATTACCGCAACTGCACATAATGGTCGTTTTGAGGAATCTCTAGGACACTTCTTTTGGATGCGTCGTGCTCACACAAAAACAAATTATATTACAATATCAGCCTTGTTACCTGCGTGTGGTTCTGCACAACATTTGAAGTGGGGAAAAGGACTTCATGGTCTAATAATAAAATCTGGACTTGAATCAAATGTTTGTGTATGCAATAGTCTTTTAAGTATGTATTCTCAAGCGGGATCGCCTAAGGATGCAGAGTTTGTTTTTCATACAATGCCAGAGAGAGATTTAATTTCATGGAATTCCATGATGGCAAGCCATGTTGAAGATGGGAAGTATTCGCATGCCGTACGACTTTTGATTGAGATGCTCAAAACAAGAAAGACAACAAACTATGTAACTTTTACAACTGCGTTATCGGCGTGTTATAATTTAGAAAAACTGAAGATTGCTCACGCCTTTGTGGTTCATTATGGCCTACATCACAATATAATCATAGGTAATACATTGGTCACCATGTATGGGAAGTTTGGATTGATGGCCGAAGCCCAAAAAGTGTGTAAAATTATGCCAGAGAGAGATGTGGTAACATGGAATACATTGATAGGTGGCCATGCTGATAACACAGATCCAAATGCCGCACTTGAATCATTCAACTTATTGAGAAGAGAAGGCTTGCTTTCTAACTACATTACTATTGTCAATCTTCTCGGTGCTTGTTTGTCTCCTGATTATCTTTTGAAACATGGAATGCCAATCCATGCTCACATAGTTGTGGCAGGATTTGAATTAAATACGTACGTCCAAAGCTCCCTAATTACAATGTATGCCCAGTGTGGTGAGCTTAATGCAAGCAACTTTATTTTTGATGTATTAGCTAATAAAAATTCTAGTACTTGGAATGCCATTCTTTCTGCAAATGCTCATTACGGGCCTGGTGAGGAAGCACTAAAATTTATTGCTAGGATGAGAAATGACGGGGTTGATTTAGATCAGTTTAGCTTCTCTGTAGCTCTTGCTACTATCGGTAACTTGACAGTACTGGATGAGGGTCAGCAGCTTCACAGTTGGATTATTAAACTTGGGTTCGAGTCAAATGAATACGTTTTAAATGCTACAATGGATATGTATGGAAAATGTGGAGAAATCGATGATGTATTTAGAATCCTTCCCCTACCAAAAAGTAGGTCACAGAGGTCTTGGAACATTTTAATATCAGCATTGGCCAGACATGGATTTTTCCGCCAGGCTACAAAGGCCTTTCAAGAGATGCTTGATATCGGTCTGAGACCTGATCATGTCACGTTTGTTTCTCTTCTGTCTGCCTGCAGCCATGGGGGTTTGGTGGATGAGGGTCTTGCGTACTTCTCTTCAATGACTACTGAATTTGGTATCCCTACTGGAATAGAGCATTGTGTTTGCATAATTGATCTTCTTGGGAGATCAGGAAGGCTTGCTGAGGCCGAAGCTTTCATTGATAAGATGCCAGTCCCACCAAATGACCTCGTTTGGCGTAGCTTGTTGGCTGCTTGCAAAATACACGGAAATTTGGAGCTGGGGAGGAAAGCCGCTGATCATCTTTTGGAGCTGGACTCATCTGATGATTCGGCCTATGTTCTATATTCAAATGTCTGTGCGTCTAACCAAAGATGGGGAGATGTAGAGAATGTGAGAAAGCAAATGGAATCACAGAGCTTAAAGAAGAGACCTGCCTGCAGTTGGATCAAGTTGAAAAATACGGTTACAACTTTTGGGATGGGAGACCAATTTCATACACAAACTGCTCAAATCTATTCAAAGTTGGAAGAGCTCAGAAAGATGACTAGAGAGGAAGGCTACGTACCTGACACAAGCTATGCATTGCAAGATACAGATGAAGAACAAAAGGAGCATAATCTTTGGAACCATAGTGAGAGAATCGCCCTTGCATTTGGGTTGATCAATTGTCCCGAAGGATCGACTATTAGAATTTACAAGAACCTTCGTGTTTGTGGTGATTGCCACTCTGTTTTCAAGCTAGTTAGTAAAATTGTTGGTAGGAAAATCACAGTAAGGGATTCATACCGGTTTCATCATTTCAATGGTGGCAAGTGTTCTTGTTCAGACTACTGGTAGTGGATTGAATTTTGTCGGATCTAGTAGTTAAAAAAATGTTAAATTTGGCCGGTTATTGAGTTTGATTTCGATACGCTGTGTTAGATTTTTTATATTGTTTCAAAATCATACATGCCACAATTGACCCAAATGTACAATAAAATTCAGAGAGTACAATCTCCTGCATTAATCTTGAAAATTGAAAATTATCTTGGTGAAAATATGGTCGTGTTACAACTTACATGATGAGTATATTGAACCTGTTTACGGTTTTTATTTACTGCCTCAATATAGCCAAATGGCATTACTTGAACTAATAAAAAAATATGAATGCATAGAAGGTTTTCTATATCAATATTGTTATGCTTACTGCGCATGAATTGGCCTGACAACTGCAATAAAAATTCTTATCTCAAGTTATAGAGCTCTAAATGAGATATCATTTGTGTCAAATGAAAGCTAATATATAAAAATATATTAACTATATATTAAAGAATTTATGTTCTATTATAATGCTTTTATTTGGTGTTTAAATTTGGCTCAGAATCTGCTAGAGCCCAATCGTGGCGGTCAAGCAATGTAAGGACTGATCCTGGGCTAAGAATCTGATACTAAAATTAATAGTTGTAATTGCTAAATTTTTTATATGGTTATGACTGATAATTGCTCATGTGCTTGCTATCTGTATGGGATTTCAGATCTGTGTATTATGAGTGAGTAATAATTAGTGTCATTTAAATTTTCAGTTGTAATATGAATAAAAGTAATAATTTCGTTTTTGAAATATTCTCTTTGCTTCACATATTGATATTTGTAAGTTGTAAGCAGTTTATTCTTACTCCTTTGTAAAGAGAACAAGAGAATGGAGAAGAGAGAGGATTGGAAATCAATTGTACCATATTTACCAGTGGTGATGCGTTCTTCCTCTCTATTTTGGCCGTCCCAAGTGGTGGAGTCTCTCAGAGAACTTGAATGTGGCCGAGTTGACTCGGGCCGACTCTTATTCATCTTCATGACTGAAATCAGGAGCTCTCTTTCTCTCTCTCACGAGCCTTTAGCCCCTTCCGCTGCACATGGATATTCCCTCTTCTTCGACGAGGTAAAATACCGCACAGGTAACTTCACCTTTTTAAAACCTCAAATTTTTAATTTTTAATCAGATTTCCCTTGCATTTCGGGAACATGGATGGATTTTGCTGTTTATAGCTGATGAATAAAAACAAACACTTATATTGTTTGTTTCAGCTGATGTCGAGAGAGGAATGTAGGAAGTGGTTTGAGGAGGTGCTTCCAACATTGGGAGGTTTGCTTTTGAGGCTGCCTTCTTTGTTGGAAGAACACTATAAAAACGCGGATATGGTTATTGATGGTGTGGGAGCCACTGTCAGAACTGGTCTTCGCATGCTGGATTCACAGGAAGCCGGGATAGTGTTCCTTACCCAGGTTTGCTTGTAACCAAAACTTATTTTCTTTCTTCTTTTTGGTTGAATATGCCTTCTTTTTTATTTGCCGACTTGAAGATTGTTTAAAAACCGAATTCCACCTACAAGGCTACTTGACATTAAAATTCTTAAACCACTTTGTTGTGTTTTCACTGCAACAATATAAAATGGACAAAACCACACTAGAGGTCCTTTAATTTAATTTAGTTCTAAGTTTCAATACAGGTTCTTTAATTTAATTTAATTTAATTTTGTTGCCTATAAAATACACCCGCTCTTTAAGTACTCAATAATACAACTTGGCTACTACTGTCACCAGCACCACCTTCAAAACTCTTGCATGACTGTGGCTGCTTCTGCTGCCCTTGTATTGTGACTTACATGCTGATGATGGTTATAATTTACAATTGCAATTTCTTTCTTTACAGGAGTTGATTGCTGCTCTTCTTGCATGCTCTTTTTTATGTCTATTCCCAGTCCATGACAGATATGAGAAACAACTTCAACCAGTTAACTTTGATGAGCTGTTTGCGTAAGAAATCTTATGCTATATTATTTTTATTCACCTATTCAATTACTTTTAGCCTCCATTTTGATAATTTTATTTCTTCTAGTGGTGTCGAGCCGTCAATGGTGTTTTCATGTTTGTGTGTGAGTGACTTAGCGTCAGGGAATGAGAAGTATAGAAATAATTGATCATATTGAGAACCTGTTTGTTACAGTTTTGTTTTGTGAAAAAATCACTTTTTTTGGTTTTTTTTAAACACTCACTTTAGAAATTGAATTCCGATTGTTTCAGTTAAAAGAAAAAAGAGAATCTGAGAAGAGAAAACCTTAAAAATCTAAAGATTTGAGCAGCTTCTTTTTAAAATCATCTTTCGATAATTGGTCATTTTAAAACAAAGTGATTTTTATTATGGTAAACATAATCAAAATATATTCTGTTTTTTTAAATGTTTAAAAATTAACCTCTTAATTATTAAATATCAAAATCAGTTTTGTTTTTATAATCCATAACATAACAAATGGGCCTTGACTTGGGTGCCTTGTTTCACATGTTACAGGAGTCTCTATGACGATTACTGTCAAAAACAGGAAAGTAAGATTTGGTGCATCCTTCATTATTTTCAAAGGATAAGCTCTGATATGCCTAAGGGTGTTGTCTCATTTGAGCGAAAAGTACTTCCCTATGATGATGATTCTGTTCACATTTCTTATCCAAATGCTAACTTTTGGAGCACTTCTGTTTTACCTCTATGCAGATTTGAGGTACTTGAAGGATATATATTTTTAACTGTCGCAAAACTAATCTCTTTTAATGATCTACTTGGTTTGTAAATTGTAATAGGTGATACTTATGCATTTTAATAGGTTTACAGTTCCGGACTCATTGAAGATCACCCAAGTGAAGCTATTGAAGTAGATTTTGCAAATGAATATCTTGGTGGCGGTGCTCTTCGTAGGGGTTGTGTACAGGTACAATGCAATATGATTATAATTATATTTTCATCCTCCTCTTATGATTAAATGTTAGGCAAATGTAGCTTCTTTAGGACATCGATTCTGTTTACATTGACTTATTTGAATTTATCTATTGACATTAGCATTTGTGAGACTGTTTGGAAGAGCTCATGTAAACAGCTTCTGACATGTACATAAGCTTTTCCAACTTATTTTCATAAGCCCTCCAGAATAGCTTATGAAAACAGGTTGTAGCTTTTATGAAAACAATTTGACTTTATCTTATCTTTTGTATAGAAATAGATTATACACACACTTATATGATAAGCACTTATGCTATAAGCCCTAATTAAGTTGTTTATCTAAACAGAGCCTTAGTTCCTAATATATTTAAAAGGCATATGTAGCAAGTAGCAACTTATGCCCCCTTGTAGATTCTGCAAATTGATATATTTTTCTCACTTGAGCTTTTCGCGTCAGCCTACCGATCTTTAATAAACTTGCTCACATTTTTTTCGTATAGGAGGAAATTCGCTTCATGATCAGCCCAGAATTGATTGTTGGCATGCTTTTCTTGCCGTCCATGGCGGATAATGAGGCTATAGATATTGTTGGTGTGGAAAGGTTCTCGAGTTATAAAGGGTAAGTGTTACACAATGGATCTAAATTTCAGTTCGAAGTGAATTTTTTTAGCGCCTGTTTCTTAAGTTGGAAGAAAAGCATGTTTCCTGATTGTTATGCCTGACATGGTGCATTTCCACCACATCTCTTGATTTCTTTAGATATGCATCATCGTTTCGATTTTCTGGGGATTATGTGGATGACAAAGATGTAGACGCCCTTGGAAGACGTAAGACCAGGATAGTTGCAATTGATGCATTATGTGGTCCGGGGATGAGGCAATACAGGGAAAAATTTCTCCTCCGGTTTGTTAACCTTCTTTTTATGTGGCTTCTGTTCTTTAGGACACAGATTCATTGTTCCTGTGCGAGTCTGAGAATATTCTGAGAAAATTTATAATCTAAAACTCACTGTGCTTGTTCATTCCTGCAGTGAAATCAACAAAGCATTCTGCGGTTTTCTGCAGCACTCTAAATATCAACAGTATCAGAAACTACCACAAGAGAGCGTAAGTTCATCTTTACGTGGTTTTTGTCGTTTTTACTTGCTGTTATTGTTTGCTGTTATTCGTTGTTCCGCTATATGTTAACAATATTCTTCGTTTCTCATAGTTTGACACTGCAACATCAACATCTACGGAAACAAGTGAAGGAAATAATTCATATCAAGAAATCAGAAAATTTCAAAATGATTATGATATGATAGAGAATAGCAATGATATTGGAATTGCAACTGGAAATTGGGGATGTGGTGCCTTTGGAGGAGATCCTGAAGTAAAGACCATAATTCAGTGGCTTGCAGCTTCTCAAGTAATTTTATATTTTCTGTCATCAATATGTGAATATGTAATCGCTGCGTACTTATTGGAGCAAATTTGAAATTAATGCTTATGTTTACACATTCATCATGAAAAAGGTCACTTTTTTTTTCTTGTCGATACTTGTATATGCATTCTTTATTTCTCAAAAAGGAATCTTTGGAGTCTGTTGACAGAAACTACTGTATTTCTAGAATTTACCTTAGACAATTTGACCTTTCATGCTCGAAGACAATAAAATTTCTCTTGGCTCGTCGTACCTTGCAGGCTCGAAGACCTTTCATAGCATACTACACATTTAGTTCGGCGGCATTACAGAACCTAGACAAGGTAATTTGGCATATATTAAGTAGTTGTACCTGTACAATCTATTTGCAATTTTGCGTTCATGTTAAAAGTAAAAGTGGTCTTTTCATGCGGTGTTGATTTTGCATTTAGATTAAAAGTAAAAGTGGGTTTTTCACGCGGTGTTGATTTCTCACTAGACATTGGTTCGTGTCGTGGCAGGTTACATGCTGGATTTTGTCGCAGAGATGGACTGTTGGAGATCTATGGAACATGCTAGCTGAGTACTCAACAAGTAGATCAAAAGGAGAAACCAATGTGGGCTTCCTCCGATGGCTCCTGCCATCAATATATGCTCATGGTTCTTCTAGGATGGATTAATTTGCCAAATCTGCCTTGTTCTTCTGTTGTTTGTCAATGTTTGTTTCACTTGAAAAAACAGTTAGGAATCTGTTAATATTGTTTTGAACCTGTATATACAATATATAGTTTGATTTCGGAGATAGAATTTAAATTATTCTTTTGCATAATTGGACTTGTTTACTGTGATTCTGTGAAGCTAGATCATACTATTTTTTTTTTTGACAGAGATCATACTATTTAAAACATACTATAATTAAATATGTTGAAATGAATAGTCTAAATACAAAATCACCATATTATCTTTTATGTCAGTTTTATAAATGTTTCTTAAAAATAACTATCAAATACATGTTTGCTACAGTATTTCGAACAGATAGGAGTCCAAGAAATGCTGTTAGACATATGGAAGATTTCAGTATAGAAAAGGTATTTCATATATTTCAAAATTGTAATTTATAATAGAATAAATTCTAGTGAATATAGATAAATTTAGATTTATTCAGTTTGCTTAGTAAGTCTTATATTAATAAAATAAAATAACTATAAATGCTAAAAATGTTTACACTCTTTTGAGTTGGTGAATGGACATCAATTATTTCAAATTTGTAAATAATTTGGTTGAATCACTCTATCAGTAGACTCGACTCTTTGTTAAGACATTTGTCAACCGATGCCTAGAAGGCATGTAGGTAGTAGTTATCAACTCATGATTTAACTTTTCTTTAATGAAATTAGGCATGACAACGGGGCGGGTCGGGGACGGTTTTTACCTCCCCAAACCCGAATCTCCAATCAATCCCCGTTACCCGCCCCAAACCCAAACGGGGATGGGAAATTAAAACCCGTCCTTAACGGGTTCGGGTATCCCCGCCCCGTCACCATGTATTTCGTAAAATCATTTTTTTTAATAAAAATATTTACTTTTTCAAAAATCAAATTACGTTATAAATAACAAAATAAATCAATCTCAAAAAATTTCATACATATATTTCAAATATTTAAAATAATAAATACAAATCAAATTATTAAAACATTAGCCACATATTTAATAATATAAATTATGAAATATAAATAATAATGTACATATTGAAATAAACGGGGCGGGTTCGGGGTGGGTACTAGTGTGCCAATTACCCGACTCATCCCCATGTTTTCTATTCGGGAAAAACCCAAACCCAAACCCAGTCAAAGCGGGTTTTCCCCGTCAACTTCGGGGCGGGTTCGGGTGGGTACCAGTGGGTATGGGTTTTATTGCCATGTCTAAATGAAATGTTGACCAATCTCAACGTGTTTTATCCTATCATGTTGAACTAAATTATGTATGAATAGTGATGACTGATTTACTGTCACAAAAAATTCATAAGGCCTTCACATTGTATCTTCAAATCTTTTAGTACTTGTTTCATCCATAGTATTTCACAAATTCTCAATGTTATAACTTTGAATTCTGCATTAACGTTTGATCATGCAACTACACTTTGTTTCTTTCTCCTCCAAGTAACAAGGTTCCTCCACAAGAAGGTATAATAGTATGGAGTAGACATTCTATCAATCAATGAACATGCATAATTAACATCACTGTAAGCCTCTATAATTAAACTTCAACCTCTTTTAAACAAGAGTCCTCTTTCTGGAGTGACTTTGAGATATTGTAAAACACGATCATCTGCTTGCAAGTTTTTCTCCCTCAGATCATACATGAATTGGCTCATCATATGGGTTGCATATGCTAATTCAGATCTAGTGCGTGTTAAGTAAATCAATTTTTTCACCGACCTCTGATATTGACCATTGTTAACTTTGAAACTTTCCCGTTAGGGCAATTTGGGGGGGGGGGGGGGGAGGGGTCAACACGAGGGAGAATTTTCACATTGTAACAAACTTTATATCTGAATTTGATCTATAACAAACTCTCAAAAGTGTATTGAATGCTAAATAAACTCAATGAACTTCAGTTTATATACAAATCCAAGTTTCAAATGCAACTCAAATGAAAACTAAATGAAACTTAAATGCAACTAACTTTTTGAATTTAAATTACTACTAACACGATTCCTTAATTCATATTCAAGATCAATAATCAACAACACCAATTTCATCTCTCGAATTGATGAAGTGTTCATCTTAATAGCCTTGGTCAACACATTTACAAGTTGCTTTTGAGTGCTACAGTGAACAACTTCAAGCTCTTCATTCTGAACTTGATTTCGTAGAAAATGATATTTAGTATCTATATGCTTGCTTCTCCCATGCAACACTGGATTTTTGGTAAGGTTTATTGTTGCCTTGTTATCAATTCACAGGTTGACAATGCAACCACTGATTACATCTTGGAACACCAAGAAATGGGAGCACCTAGATACATAAACATATAACCTGTAGTCAGAGTCTGAATAGCATATCAATTAAACAACGTGCGACTCTCCAGATGAAAACAGAATTCCATGCTTCAGAGTTCCTTTCTCAAATTTGAGGATTACGACTGTAGCGTGGTAATGTGACCACTTTGGTTTACTCATAAACATACTCACCATTCCAACTGCATAACATATGTCATATATGATATTTCACAAATATCTCAACAAGCCAACCAACTGTTTGAAGGTTGTACCATCTACATCATTACCATATGAATCATAATCTAGCTTATGATTTGTTTCCGCAGGTGTGACTGCAAACTTAATATTCATTCATATCAAATGTCTTCATCAAATTTAGTTCATACTTCAGCTAATGCATAATGACTCCATTCTCAGAGCGTAGACTCTCGTTTTTTAGAAATATACCATATTTCCAAGGTCTGTCATATCAAAAGCATTCATCAACATCTTCTTGAACTTGTTTATCTTAATAGTACAACTTCCTGTTAGCAATATGTCATCTACATAAAGACACACCAGTATCACATTTGTCATCAGAGGTATGCTACACATACAAACTGACGCAGTCAGAAGCCCTAGAGAATAGCAAGCGCTAAACCTAGAATAAAAATAAAGGGTTACAAACACAAAACCTGTCAGATAAGCTCTGAAATACACCAGAAAGAGAAAAGAATTCTGATTTTATTATAATGAAAGATAATCCTTATGGCCTTGCCAAAGATCTTTAAATACAGAAAACAAAGAAATCCTAATGGAGTTTTAATCCAAAACAGAAATAAGACTAAAAATTGCTTAAATAGTAAAATAGAAAATTGCTTAAATATTAAAATGCTTCCCGACACGCGATTTCTTCTTCGATACACATAACAAACCTTTCTACACCATTCTCTTCCATTTGTGAAGAACTCAACCCCGAGTTCTTTTCTTGATAAAGAGCTTCATCTGGATGCATCTTACATTGAAAATTTTAACTTTCATGTGTTTATCTTGCGTAGGAGGAAAATGGTTTGGTAGCTCATATGGAGTGAACTCCTTGAAATCCTTTAGGACCCCTAGCTGTTCTTCTGGAATTATTGTTTTTCCTTTACAACACTCATCTCCTCTTTAGTTAGTACTGAATCCTGGATTTTTAGTAAAGTGCAAATAAGGAGCCATAACAATTTTATGTGTATCCCATGTAAACATCATCACGTTACCCCTTCCCTGATAAGTGGTATCATTATCAAATTGTCAAGGTTTACCAAGTATGATATGACAAACATCCATATCAAGATTTTCATTTTTTACATCATTGATTTGCAAATGTTCCACCTTTTTATCCATGTCATGATTTCCACCTTTTCATACAGGCATATTAGAAGCTAGTAGCTTTGAATTTTCACTTAAAAGACATTGCTCATCAGATTCCAGAACAACTACAATTATAAAAGGATCTTCATTCACTTCAGTATAAGAATCAAATTGATTAGAAATACCATTATCATCGAGATGATTGTCGCAATTGATTGTGAAACTCTCATTCCATAAACCCCCGTGTGCATCTCCTTCATATATACCAAATTCATCATGGCCATAATTTACTTCGGTATTCTTTGTTACCTCTTTGACAATTTTGGACATTTCACCTTTAAAAGAATCTCTCTCCAACTTCTTTAGTTTAGGAATGTTACTCTTAAATTTGCAAGGTGTAGAGCTTTTCTGCAAACTGTGTAAACTAGAAGCTTTTACCTGAGAAAAGAAATCAATGAAAGAAGATGACTTCTGTAGGCCTGATGATTTTATTGACCTTATTTGAAGCATTGTTTAATCCATTATGGATGATGGACGTAAAACATAAATTGGATTATCCGAAAGTTTTCCACCCCTAACCCGTCTTTCTCTCCTGTCTCTTCATTGATTCCTGTTGTTGTTGGTGTTGTTTACCTGATTTTCTAAATTCGCTGTCTGTTCAGTCAAAGCAGTTAGAGTCATGGTAAAAGCTGCGGTAATTCCCTTAAGACCTACTCTGATTGTCGGTTGATATTAAAATGCTTTTTGACGCGCAATTTCTTTTTTGATACGCGTAACCAGCTGTCCTACATTAAAAATCATACTTCATTTCACATTTTCTGAATCTCCGATGCTTGAAAAATGAATCAATTTCTAGATTTCAAGCTCTTGGGGCTTGCTTGAGTCCATACAAAGCTTTATGCATCTTGTACACCATCCTTATTTGTTCTCTATCATAAATCCAGAAGGCTGTCACACATACACTTTATCTTGCAATGGACCATTCAGAAAAGCATATTTTGCATCTAAATGCATCAAAGTCCAATTCCTATTTACAACTATAGAAATCACCAGTCTGGTTGTTTCATGTCTAGCTACATGTCAAATATTTCAAAGTAGTCTAAACCATATTTCTGTAGAAATCCTCTAGCAACTAACCTTGCTTTGGGCTTTGTAATTGACCCGTACGACTTTAGATTTATCTTGAAAACCCATCTCAGAGTGATGATTTTCTTGTTCTGTGGTAAAACTGTCAGTTCTCATGTCTTATTTCTTTCAATGGCCTAAAGTTCTTCCTTCATAGCTTTCATCCACACTTTATTCTTGAGAGCCTCATCAATGCTGGCTGGTTCAATATTCACCAGCATGGTACACTGTATGACTTCTCCTTTAGAGTCAATCTCAGTGTCATGCAGTAACTCAAAATCTCCAAGTTTCCTTGGTATCTGTCTAACTCTATGATGCCTATGGAACTGCTCAAGTTCACCTTCACAGCCATGTACGTCTTCAGAAGTTGGATTATCACTAGAGTCTAGACTACCACCAGAGACTAGATTATCACCAGAGTCTAGACTACCATCAGAAATTGGACCACCTTCAGAGTCTGAGTTACCTTCAGAGTCTGAATCACCTTCAGAGTCAGAGTCACCTTCATAATCTGAATCACCTTTCTTCTCAGAGACTCCGTCAGAGTTAGAGTCTCCTTTAGAGGCAGATTCTCCTTTATAGGCATCTTCAGAAACACCTTCAACTCCAGAAGCAGGATTAGACTTGTTCAAATTTCATGTTTATGATTCTTTCACTATCACATCTATGCTAACAAAAACTTTATTTGTGATTGGATAATAGAGTTTATAGGCACCTGCCGATTGGTAACCTATAAGCAACATGACATTGCTTCGGTTATCCAATTTCCTTCTACTGGAGCTTGTTTGTAATAAAAAGAACCAAACACCTATTGATGGCTCACACTTTTATTTTTTCCATTCAATTTCTCTAAAGGAATTATTTCCTTTAACTTCTTGGTTGGACATCTGTTGAGCACATAAGTTGCAGTAGCAACAACTTCTTCCCATATTGTGTGAGGCAAATTCTTTTCTTTCAACATGGTTCTGGTCATTCAAGCAAAGTTCTATTTTTTTTTCTTTCAGCAAGACCATTATGCTGTGGACTTTATGAAGCAATCACCTCGTGATCAATACCATTCTCCTCATAGAACTTCTTGAACTCTTCAAAGTTGAACTCACCTCCACCATTTGTTTTGAGGATCTTCAACGTTTGTCTACTTTGATTTTCAACCTTCACTTTGAACTTCTTGAACTCAGAAAACACCTCATGTTTGATACTTATGAGTGTTACCCATGTCATTCTGGTGAACTCATCCACAAATGACACAAAGTACTTGTTCCCTCCAAGTGAAGGTACTTCAAATGGACCACATACATCAGAATGAACAACACCTAAAGCATAAGTTGTTCTTGGAGGCAATTCTGATGAGAAAGGCAATCTTGGTTGCTTTCCTTTAGTGCACATACCACATGATTTCTCTGGTTCCACAATCTTAGGAATTCCAAGTACCAGACTCTTTGAATTCAGATGGCTTAAGCTTCTGAAGTTCAGATGCCCCAATCTCTTCGCATCTCATTCTCCCTTGCAACACTTGTTGCACTAAGGCATTGAGTGTCCACTGTTTCAACATTCACCTTGAATTTCCTATTTCTTTCTAGTTGAGAATGCATAATCAGCTTATGATTACAGTCATACAACTTCAAGAGATTTTCCTTCATGGTTACTGAAAAACCATTTTCAATTAGCTAACAAACACTCATTAGATTGTTGTTCATGTCAAGAACATACCAGACATCCTTGATCAGAGTAGCTTTGCCATTCTGCAACTTTACTCTGACATTTCCAATTCCTCCAGCATTCATATACTTATCAACTACACAATTGAGCTTGGTCTTTCTACCAGAGTTAAAATCAACAAGCCATTACTTGTTTCTAGTTAGGTGATTTAGGAAGCCAGTGTCCACATACCACCAATTTACCATGTTTTCACCTTCATTCTGAGATGCCATCAATAACATAGGTTCATCCTGTGAATCTCCTCTGACTATATTGACTTCTTCACACTTGTTTTCTTTATTTGACTACCAATCAGAGGCAAAATGGCTAAATCTGCTACAGTTGTAGCATTGAACTTTTCTCTTATATATCAAACTTCTCATTTCCCTTATGTACATTCTTCTGTTTCTTCTCTTCTGAAGAATAAGGTTCTGACTTGTGAACATTCTTTTTCTTGTTCTCTAGCCATGCTTGCTTATTGTTCTTCTTATAAAAAAAACCTTTAGAGCATGTTCAGACTCCCTTTCAGAGTTTTTTTCAGTTAGACGCAATTCTTGTGCCTCTAAACTACTTTGAATTTTTTTAATTCTCATGGTGCTAGTATCTTTAGAATGTTCTATGGCTACAACTATGTAATCAAACTAAGGAGTAAGAGATATGAGTACCTTCTCAATGATTAGTTGTTCAGAGAGAGTTTCTCCACAAGCCTTCATCTCATTCATGATGAGAGTCACTCTGGAGATGTAATATGGTACCTTTTCATTGTTCTTCATGCTGAAGTTCACGTATTGCTTGCATAGAGACTACAACTTCAATGATACGTCACCTCCATAGCACCACACCGATATATCTCACACATCTTTCGCCTTCGTCACATTGGTGATCTTCTCAAACAACTTCGTATCCGCACACTGATGGGTATAGAACTATGCATTTTGATCCTTCTTTCTCATTTCACGTTGCACGTTTTTTCGTGCTTCCGTTGCATCTGGTACAACCATAGTGTAACCGTCATTGACGAGATCAAGAACATCCTGAGCATCTCAAAACTAACGATTCCAATTCTTTTCGTCACTACTAGAAGCTTCTTGTTCAAGGTACCATCTCCACTATTCATCTTCAGTCTTGTGCAAATCACTCAATTCTTACAAACACTCGTGTTTCCCAATCACGCAGAATCGAGAAATGCAATTCTTCTTCGATTTGAACTTCAATTTAGTGTGAATTTAAAGAACAAAATCAATCACACACCTTACATACACTCGTGTTTTCCTAAACTAGAAACAGAGCTTTAGATACGAATTTGTTGGGGGCAATTCGGGGGTTAACATGAGGGAGAATTTTCACACTGGGGTCTTCCTTTTATGAACAACCCACCTTTGAGAGAGACACACCACATTATCACCCAAAACTTTAAGGTTTTATGTTGAGATTTGACATCTCCCTCTCTTGTGATCCAGGAGCATGGGTCCCGTTGGTGCTTCCGCCTTCCCCGAACTTCCTAACATTTCCTTCTCATATCTCATCTCATGGTTTGTTCAATGGAAACACTAATAGATTTTCATTCAAATTTTCCTATTTTATGCATAAGATCAAACACATATTTTTTTCTTTGAGTTAATAATGTTTTTATTTGAATGAACTATCTCAATTTTTAAAAAGTACTCCAGCTCTTTAAAATCCTTCCTTTTAAATTCGATTGATAATAATCTCTTCACTATTATAGTACGCATTTCTCTTTGTGTAGATTTAAAAAATAAAGTGTAATCTCCTTGACTTTGATAATATCTCAAACACAACATTGTCTTTGTGAATCTTTCACAACCATGTTCAAAGAGACTCTTATAATCCATGTAAGATCTTCTTCAATCAACATACCTTATTGGCTCCATCCGTGGTAGTAAAACCGGGTGGAATCTTCATATACAATTCCTCTTCTAAGTTTCCAAGTTTCTATGTAAGAATATATTTTTAACATCAAATTGTTGTAATTATCATTATGAGTCAATAGGAGAAATATGCATTCATATGATATAGACCTATTGATTCAGTTTATTGGAATAACAGTGTGGTATAGGGTTTGAGTGTGTAAAGATTCATTATTTTATCATGTTGCATTACTCATTAGTAGTTTAATGGTAGATTGTATCAAATTTACTTTGATTCAATTTTGAAATTAGAGCATCGGAAACACCGGCACGTTGATACAGATAATAATTTGACTAAATAAATAAAATTAAATGTGAGTACACGGGTCGATGTCTGTTTTAGACTCTGACGCCCGTCGCTGACACACCTCTGATCAAACGTGTTGATGCTACACAAAATAAGAGTGATAAGTATATTTTTTAAATTTTGGTGTGTATTCAAAGTAATTTTATTAGTATTACTGCTTCAGATGGTGTAATCAACTTATAAGGAAAATTCATTCTAGGTATTTGTTTGCAGAATTCAAATTGGATTCTTTCAGCAATGTCCTCCTTGATCCTGAAACTGTGCTGCAATTTCTTGATGACTTTCTCATTCATGCTGGTAGAGTTGTATTGCGAACTCTGTAGCACAGACATCTCTAAAAAAAGATATATTCGTATTTGTGTCATTGTAGGTGTCTAAAACCGACACTGACACCGACACTTGTGATTATATTTAAATTATTCATTTTTTAAATTATTACCTATATCATTTTAAAACTGTATTCGACGTGCTTTTGAGCTATCTCGGATTGCATAGCGTTTCAACATTCAAGAGAGGTAAAACTTAAAAGATAGGTTGAAGATGATTGCAAATTTTCAGTTATAAAGAGAATGAAACTGAACTGTAAAGCAATTTATTTTTCATTATGCATTCAAGTTTACATACTAACAGCTGGAAGAGTAATCTTCAAAATACAACAACAAAATTACATTGATGATACATACATCAAGAGAAAGAGAGAAAAAAACATGATATAACAATGCTCATTGCTGTCAAATAGTGGCCATAGCAACACTACAACGCTATAGCGCAACGTAATTTGAACTACTTATTACAAAGTTTTGTTAAATAGCGGTTATAGCATTGAAGTGTCGCGGAGTTTGAACAAACCACTATTTTCCGCAATCTGCAATTGGCAACATTGACGATACTAGATATAGCACTTGCACGTAAAAATGGAGCATTCCAAGACCATCGCTATAGTAGAGACTAGTCTTGTTATCCTAAAATACTGACATATGATCCTTAATGTAAAACGTAATGCTACACAATGAAATTTATTTTCGGAAGATGTATCATCAAGACAACGAATGGCCTCTCAGAAAACGCCAAGGTCCTGTTCCCGTTCCCATCCTGCACATACATAAAGCGCAAACGCTTATCATATAAGTGGTTATGTATAAGCTATTTTCTTGCGTTCAACCTGTTATAAGTTGTTTTCATAAGTATCGACATTAGGAAAGTTTACCTCCATACACCAGCGAACATGCGAAGACTCATATAGATGGTTAATGCGATCCAGATACCGATGAAACCCTTAGTCTTGTAGAGAAAGAATAAAGAAGTAACACTTGCTAATGAGACCAAGACCTGAAAAAACAGCATAGTAAATTTATGAATAACATTTGACAGAGACGACAAGATATGAAAACGGTGAAAGAAAAAGAGCATGCAAACTTGCCAAGGAATATGCAGAGTAAGCAAAATCAGAAGCTCCATAGTTCACACCATCGAAGACAAAGGCTAACGAATTGATCGGTTGCGTAGCAGCAACAAACTGATGAAAATTGAAATGAAATTAGATAAAAAATTATAATTAACGAACTTTTTATATCGATTCATTGTGTTTGCGAGGAAAATATACCGGGAGGCCTAGTCTGATTAGGTGAATAACTGCGACGTCTTTGGAAAATACTCCGGCTCCGAAGTATAATCCACCTCCGACTAACAGAGAAAGTCCAACTCCTAAAACGAAACTCATTTGTAGCGTTCTTGTTGCAGCAGTAGTCACTTTAACGTAGTCTTTCTCAGCAAATGAACATGCTAGAATTGCCTGTGAAAAAGGGAAACGTAATCGGTAATGTATATCTTTCGTCTCAATAACAGGAAAAAAATGTTGATGTACCTGTATTGCAACAGCTAAACCGTCAGCGAGAAGGGAAGATGTCATCCAAACTTGGAGGCAAGTTTGGAATGCGGCCATTGGAATCGGACCTAACCGCGCTGCTAATGAGGCTGATAAGGTCACACAGAATGTTACTGCTATAACTCGGGCCAAGAGCAGACCACCTATTGAAATTGAAAACAAATTCGAACGCGTAAGTAAATGGTTTTGTGCCAGTTGCATTCTCGTGATTGCACTCAGTCAGCCACATTTGAACCGTCAGATCAAAATCAAATTGTTAAAGTTTCGTGCTCGGTATTTTAGATAAAAAAAATCAACATACCATTTTTAAGAAACCTGAAAATTTGCAAATCCTTCATGCTTGGAGGTACGAGGTCGACTTTTCGCATTAATATAAACAAGAGGAGAGTTGCCATAATGTACCTAAAAGTATCATTCATCATTATGTAAGTTGAAGTCTTTGAGAATAAAAATGTTTGAACATTATTAT